>NW_013952889.1:226120-247794 GCF_001266775.1 Austrofundulus limnaeus
ATATATATGAGAGAACACCTAAACATTTTATTTTTCATGAAGTAGAAAATTCATTTCTAATATTAAAGATGTACATAAAGTTTGTTTGAAACCTTCACTTCACACTTTAGCATTTAAACAGTCTAAACATTCAAACTGTAGTCATATAAATCAGTTAAAACAGATTTATTCAAATTAAATGTTTTTATTTTTAACAGCAATCTAAATAGCTTTGATCTGTTCTGGAGGAGCAATGTAACATTTCTGTTGGATCAATGTTGCTTCAGGACTGCATTGTTTGTATTTGTCAATATATAAAATGAAGTCTCAGAATGGAATCCACCTATCTACGTGTTGAATCATTTAGTACGTAATTTATTCCCTAATCATTATTTGTCATTTCATAATTCATGCTTATTAAACTTTCAGATTCCTCATATTTATACAGCGAGTACCCGTTTTTCATGAACTCTTGTCCAGTGCGTAGTGTTTGGAAAATTTTTTAATTTAGGAAAACGGACGGTAAATGGCTCAAGGACATAAAGCCCAAAATACAGTATACAGACATTTTGGAAACTGACATTTTTTTATATTGACTATTTTCTGAGTTTACATGTTCTCCATGAAGCATGGAAGGCTTTATTCTAGGTGCTCTCATTTCCTCTCACAGTCAAAAAGCATATGTACATGTTAAATTAACTGCCTACTCTAAGTGTGTGTGTGTGTGTGTGTGTGTGTGTGTGTGTGTGTGTGTGTTCATTTGTGTGTGGCTCTGATGGACGTGGGACCCGTTCAGGATGTTCTGTCCCTTTCACCTTGTCACCACTGAAAATAAGCACTAGTTCTTTACTAGGGCTGCAAAATATACTGCAAATATTTTGACATTGCAATAACAGTGTGTGCAGTATTCATATCACAAAGAGCTGCTTGGAGTTCAATAATTATTGATTGTATTTGAATAGTTTCAAAATTGTATTTTTTATGCTGATGCAATATTTAGCCAGTAGGACAGAGTCTCGTGACAGTAAAAGCTCACACCAGACACAAATAACTGCCAAAAATGCTAACCGTCCCATWGTTGGAGGCACAAATTAGAAAGGGAGAAAATAAAAAGACATATATTGCACTTGATATTGCCAATATTTACAAATATTATCACCATTGCACGATTTGTGATCATTTCTAACTACGAAATGGACTTCGTCTACACTGCAAAAACTGTCCATCTAACCAATTTTTAAAATCGTATATCCCGCCAAAAAAATCTTTTTGAGCTTGTTTTGAGACAGATATACTAAACAAGAACTAATTGTGTAAGAATAATCATCTTGTTTTCCGAATGTGTAAGATTATTTGTCTTGTTACCCTGAAAATTTGACTCAAATTCAATCAGAAATTTCTACCAATGGAGTAAGAAAATTTTACTTGGTAAGATTCTTGAAATACTTGATTTGACTCATTTTATTCCTTATTTCAAGAATCTTACCAAGTATAATTTTCTTACTCCATTGGCAGAAATTTTTGACTGAATTTGAGTCGAATTTTCAGACTAACGAGACAAATAATCTTACACATTCTGAAAACAAGATTATTATTCTTACACAATCAGTTCTTGTTTAGTAAATCAGTCTCAAAACAAGATCAAAAAGATTTTATTTTGGCTGGATATAAAGTTTTTAGTTTTGGTTATGTAGACATTTTTTGCAGTGTATGCTAATGTTTGTGCTAGCAATATATTCTCTGGCTCCTCAGGCGTGCTGGCTGACTGCTGCCAACTAGCTGTTTGAGGCTAAATTACAGCATAAAAATTAACCACTGGCATGAAAGTTTACATTTTAAACCTTAAATAAAATTGATACAGTGCTTTAGAGAATCAATACAGTATTGGGAAATGAAATATCTCTATTTCAGTGTATCAGTAATTTCTTACACCATTACGAATATTGCCTCATTGACAACCACCAGCAATAGTAACGTATCACCTGCTATTGCCACCACCCGCCCCATTAACAACGCCCCCACCTCYACACCCAGCCAAGGCCAGTAATGTAGTGCAGTGTATTAGTTTATGAACAGACTAATTCTTTAGAAGAATTGAGTGTTACTAAAAAAAATCACTTTTGTATTTTTTTTTTTTCAAATCTCAGTGTTTTTCAACAAACACTGAAGAAGTGGCACAACAGGTCAATGGTAAGCACTGAAGCCTCGCAGCTAGAATGTCTTGGGTTTGATCCTCGGCTCACACCTGGGATCTTTCTGTACAGAGTTGGCATAATCTACTTGAGTTTATGTTTTCTCCAGGTACTCCAGTTTCCTCTCACAGACCAAAAACATGCATACGGTATTAAGTTGCCTTCAGTCCCTGGCTTCTCTTGTAAAAGAGATCTGTGCTCTCAGTGGGATTTGCCTGGTTACATAAAGTTAATAAAATCTAATATTTAGTATAGACATGTTCTCAGTGTCACGAGTTGGTGATGGGGGAATTCCTGGTGTTTGAATTTGACCTTTAAATAGTGCTCAGTGCAAAATTAAAAAAGAGACACCGATCTAATACAGCTCAAACAGTATTTCTGAATTTGTTGCTTCAGTTCTACTGAGTGTAGATAACTGTAAGCAATCACTGTCATAAATGATCATCTAAAAAGTTTTTCTTTCACATTTTTGGGAAAGGTAAAAATGATTAGCTCTGTTATAAAATTGCCAGTCTGCCAATTAGATATGGAATATGACACTGGAAAATGTGGAAGTTGTTAATATGTAGCAGATCTAATGAACCTGGGGGTTTTCCATCAAACATGTCTGTTTGGAGTGGTGGTGGTGGTGTTGTGCTGCAGAGGGCTGAGGTGTTGCAGGCATACACAAATAACAGCATCACACAAAGTTTTTAGCTGAATAATTTGAAACGATATCTATATTTTAGGAAAACAACTTTTTTTTGGTACATGATGATGATGACCTGAACAAATGAAGTGAAATCCAAACTGAGAGGAAAGTTATTCCTTACGTGAATTCTTCACATAAAAACATGTCATCAGGCATGAGATGTGTTTATTAAAGGATTTGAAGCTTTGAGTACAATAAGATGTTTCTCTATAAAATAATAAAGCTACAGAGCAGCTCCATTCAGTAGGGCTTCTGGTGAAAAAAACGTACTCCAATACAATATAATACTTTTACACTATATTTAATGTAATAGTTTAAATGTTAGATGCATTTTTCCCAAAATGAACTATTTATTTATGCTTATACAAAAGCATATTTTGAACTTTGTTTTACTAAACAACTGCATTGCTTTGATCGCTGTACGCTCACCTCCGCCCTGCGGCACTGTGCAGAGCCAGTGTAAATACTCTCATTGATTATAATGGTTGTGTATTTGGTACGGAGGTCAGACTGCAGCGCAGCGCAGCTGCATCTAGTGTAAATTAGGGGTTAGCAAACACAAAAATGCCTCCAACTCAGACAGTTTTACAGCTATCGAGCTACTGTTTGGTTCGTTAGCAGCTGAATATCATTCCTAACTCTTACTCTAAGTGCTAACTATTTTTAAAACATTAACATTGAATGTTAAAATTAAATTCAGTTTTTTATATGGCACCGAGTCACAATAAAAACATCTCAGGCCACTGAACAAAGAACAGTCAATGTAAGGAAGCCAGCAGATTGTTTTGAATGACTTTGTTGCAATCTCTCATCCTGTGCAGTTTATTGTTGAACTGAAATGCCTTTTGCTTTATTAATTAATTAATTAATTAATTAATTCCTTAAACTGGTCAATATTCATAAAATATTGGATATTTTCATTAGATTTTTTAAAAATTGTATCATACATTTTATATGAAACAAAGTGTGTTCATCATTAAAAATAAAATAAAGAAAAAAATATATATCGCTTTTTACTGATAGCTGTGTTTGGTAGCAGTAATACTGATTTTCATATGTGTAAACAGCATAAATAAAGATATTTTAACCCACAGATGTGTGAAAAAGTCTGATAGTGTTATAGTGCTACTTAATGGTTGGACAGCCAAATGCAAAATTTTGTTTTAAGAGTTAATGCAATTCACCACAAAAGTAAGTTGTGTCAAAGTCATAAAATAACTTAAAGGGCCTGTCACACTGTGACGGTTCAGACAACTTATACCAAATTATGAAAATTTTAAAGACATTGAAGATGAACTGAAAAAATCAACTGGAAGCTTCTTTTAGGTAATTCTAACAAATTGATCAAATCTACAACTTTTATTCAGTAATTTAGACATAAATATGTTTTATAAGTTGCTTAGAGTAACAGGGCCGTAAGTGCTGATGACAATTTTATTGATTTGATCTTTACTCCCCCTAAGTCTTAGCTATGTTTCATCATAACAATGTTTTCTTAACTTGATGAAAACTGAAGTTTTTTTGTAGAGCACAATAACAAGTAACATACCTACCTTTAACACCACTAGTCCAAATAATAGTAAATAATTTATTTAATGGCGCTTTAWGTTTAGTTTCACTATATTAAGTGATGCTGTAGAGCTCATAAATTACTGTATGAAGTGTTGCAGCAAGGTAATTTCTCGATCTGTTCAGTTGGTTTTCTGCCAATTAACTCACTTCATTAAATATTCCCAACTGTGTTAAAGTTTAATTGTGAAACATTTWATACTTTTGACACAGTTGTAATATAACTGAAATAACTATGTTTTTARAATTGTGTAACTGCAATATATAATCAAAAGTTTACCTTTAGCACAAGCTATTTAAATAAGCTCTTTTTCTTTACCAGCCTCTAAACTCAACTTTTTTTTAAAATAAAGTATATAAAGCATATTTTTCTGCTAGTTTAACCTTTTAGAACCCTGACCCATTTCTACTTTCACGATAAAACATAATTAATCTAAAGGGTTAAAAACTGTTTTCTGCACTGCAAATGACTTTAGTAATGTCAGCGCTGATGAGTTTTTAGAACTGCTTAACTCCACATATAGTGAGTTGATGGACTGTAGCTCCTCTGAGGAATAAACACTCCAAATCAGTGACTGGACTGTGGCTAAATGAGACCAGTCACACTCTCAGTCACGCTTGCCGGTGTGCTGAGAGATAATGAAAGAAAGACCATTTTCGAGTCTCACCGGACTGTTGGAGCTGTTAAAGCTGCTATATCAGAATGTTGATCAAACCTTGTTTCCAAAGCTCACTTTCTTCCTAACAGTCCTTTGAACCCCTGTGATTCTGTTATTGAGCCGTCCTCTCCATACTGTGAGGTACTCAGACAAAAAAATAAATAAAATAAAAAATCCAATATTAGGTGTTGTCCATCAAAGTAGCATCATATCCATCTATCTCTCATAAATGCCCTGTTGAGTTTGAAAAATTTGAATAGGTCCCTCCTCCTAACATCAAATATCTGGGCACTTGTGTTCATCTTTCTGCTCCTTGACAGCATTTCACCTTGTCTTTTTAGCCACATTATGAACACCACTGGGCCATGGATTGCTAATTTATTTAATTAGCCTCTGATGTCCAGTTGTGACCCAGTTGCTTTAAAACATGCTGTAGTACAACCTCTGATTAAAAAGAAAAACCTAAAATATTCTGCTCTCTTTAATTAAGTAGTTCTCAAATTGCCAGTAACGGTACCCTGATGGTGGGGGTGGGGTGTGTAACCACTGCTGCTTTTATTTTATTTTTGATTTCAGCTCTAAAAGAATTCAAATGTAAGAACAATTCAAATGTTTTTACATCTAGAGTCATGTTTTACACAAACCTATTTGCTTGTACAGTGATTAGAYAGACATTGGAGATGGCTTGGTTACTGGGCAGCGTGGAGATGAGTGCACTCCTTAATGGTCAGCAGACCCTTCACCCAAATAGAAGAGATGATGAATAAAAAAAACAAAATTATCTCCCTTTTATGGAGGAAATGTTTGCTGTCTGGAGGAGGAGTTTCTTTAAACTAGGGAAAAAACTGTCAGTAGCCGTGTTTCCATCCAATTTTAATGCGAATTTTGAGCAAATGTTTAAAATATCGCAAAAAAGAAATATGCTTCTGACGTGCTTCCATCAACTGGCTTGGAGCGAATCAACCAGGCTTTGCAAAGTGTAATTACATCAKATGTTGAAGTTACACATGGCTGTAGTAAACAGGAAGTAAAGTAACAAACTCGCAGAGATATACATCTCAGGATACTGGAGAGAGGTTATMAGGAACGTGTTGCTACTATCCGTTCATCCATCCGTTTTCTATCTAGGGTTGGGTCGTGGGGGCAGCAGCCCAAGAAGAGAAACCCAGACTTCCCTCTCCCCAGCCACTTGGACCAGCTCCTCTGGGGGAATCCCAAGGCACTCCCAAGCCAGCTGAGAGACATTGTCCCTCCAGCGTGTCCTGGGTCTTCCTCTGGGTCTCCTCCCAGTGGGACGTGCCYGGAACACCTMACCAGGGAGGCGTCCAGGAAGCTTCCTAACCAGATGCCCGAGCCACCTCAACTGGCTCCTCTAGATGTGGAGGAGCAGCGGCTCTACTCTGAGTCCCTCTCGGATGACTGAGCTTCTCACCCTTTCTCTAAGGGAGAGTCCAGACACCCTGTGGAGGAAACTCATTTCGGCCGCTTGTATCTGCGATCTCGTTCTTTCGGTCTCTACCCAAAGCYCGTGACCATAGATGAGAGCAGGAACGTASACCAGCCGGTAAATTGAGAGCTTCGCCATTTGGCTGTTCATATTTTTAATGGACAGAATTTCTAGGCACAACCAAGGTGTTGAGGGGTTTGTTTTGGTGAACTTAGGATCGCAGCATCTCTGCTTTCTGCAGATCATGTGGTCCTATTGGCTTCATCAGATCGTGATCTCCAGCTCTCACTGGAGCGGTTCGCAGTCGAGTGTGAAGCGGCCGTGATGAGGACCAGTACCTCCAAATCCAAAACCATGGTCTTGAGCCGGAAAAGGGTAGGGTGCCTTCTCTGGGTCGGCGAGGAGGTCCTGCCTCAAGTGGAGGAATTCAAGTGGATCTTGTTCATTAATGAGGGAAGAATGGAGCGGGAGATCAATAGGYGTATTGGTGCTGCGTCTGCAGTGATGTGGGCACTGTACCAGTCTGTTGTGGTGGTGTTGCTACTATCTGGAAAGTTGTAATTATTCTGTCATATCAACTAGTATTGGTGATGTTACATGATATCTGGCGATGTAGAAAAATAAATGCAATTCTCTTCTCGTTACAGGAATTTCAGGGAAGACACCGACAGAGGGAGAAGGGTCCAGCTGCAGCCGGTACAATTATTGGACAGCAGGAACAGTGTATTAACTATTTTTCAAAAAATCCAAAAACCAACTCAAGCGAGCGTAAAAACGTATTTGCACAATTTAGGAAGTTTTTGCGCATTTTGCCTTTTCTAGCCACCTTTTCTAATGCGATGCTTCAAAATGCGCATAAAAATGTYAGTGGAAACATGGGTTAGTGAAATTAGTGAGAAAACCCTGCCCTCACTGCCAGATCTGAGCTGGACATTCAGAATATGGCCTAGTTRATGTGGCAGTTTTTACAAATCTGTTTACTCACAATGTGCTGCTGTATATTAATGTGAACAAAAAAGATTTCTTACTGCTTAAATTAACGTCAGTGGTAAATAATTAAAAACAATTGTTTGTGTGTCTGAAAAGTAGATTACTTGTTGAAACATTACACACCAGTTATGTAAGAGAACATAATGACTATACTATAGAAGAACAATCACTTTTGGAAACAGCACATGGGACAAATAAAACATTAAGCCTTATTAATGAAGAGGCACTGAATGTCTAGCAAATACATACACAAACCTTTGATTTTTAAACAGATTTAACTGTCTTGTTCTTTATACTGTTTCATGATTATTTGGATGACATACTACAGTATATGATTAGTAGCACCAAGAGGGTTTTAGTGTCAGAAAAAGCAATAAAAATTATATCCAAGGATGAAGCTTATTAACTTCTGTCTATTTAAAGGTCATACCGATTTAGTAATTTTCACATAGTTTTTGACAGAATTCGATTTGRAAAGTTGCAATTTATTTGTTAAAACAACCAGAAGTGTTTGTTTCTTCAATTTTAAAAATTTGTCCATCTTGGTTTTTATTCTGTTGGGACAGTCACGCTTCAGTTAAACCTTCAGCGTTCCAAGATTTTTTGTATTAATTTTGACATTGTTATTTTTGCCAGACTTGGTTAATGACTGGTTTCCCAATTTAGTCATTGCTGTCTCCGTCTCTTTTGTTTAACCATATCATTCGACTTCAGGAATAGTCAAGGRCATAAACCAAAGTGTAGATCAATGTCAGATATGGATTTCTGCCTATTTATCTCATCACATCTGTCACAGGTGTCTGCCACAGAGACGTATACACCTTTGATAGAATCTCAATGTAGTCATCCTTTCAAGGTTATCACAGTTCTTCTTCAATAACCACAGGTGTGTAAACTTCTACTCAGAAATGTAAACTGAGACTCAGACAGTCAGTGGTATCATCTTTCATGTGTAAGAGCCGTTTATGGAGGCCAGACCAAGAGAAATGTGGTGTCCGAGAGAACTGAAATCAGATAGCTAAYATTCTCTACTTGATGCACAAAGCTGACTTAGACAAAAGTCGAATGCAGAAGATAATCTCCGAAAGGGTCAAAAAAGTCCAAGTTTTTAGGAGCAAAGATTCTGCCCTTACAGGGGTTAAAGTCTAATGGAATCCAAAGCAATGGTGGGAGTGTTTTTAATTTTAACAACCTAAGAGTTTTTATGTGGGAGGGCAGAGTAGCTAAAAAAATAAAATAAATCCACAAAGGTACATCAAAAATATTTCCATTTCACRTTAAAGCTGGTCTGATTTAACGGAGGGGGCATCCACAAGTGGGGCCRACTTCACTCATGTGAAACAATGTACACAGTCTTGATGTAAGGTATCACCTTAAAGATTACATAAAGTACTCAGCTTGCTACATCTTTCATTTTGAAGAGTATTGTATGTGGCATTACAACCAGAGTGAAATATTTCATGGAGTGTACCCAGCCCCCCACTGTGAAAGCATGACCCCGCCCCCAGGCAAATTAGAAAAATGGCATCAAAGTGGGTGGTGCCAAGAGACGATCAGGATGAGGGAACGTGACAGCTAGCTTAATCTGACACGCTAGTGTTTCTGAAAACATTTCTGAATGTTCTAAAGACATTAATGTAATTTGTAAAAAGTAAAGTTTTATGACATTTTTACTGTACCGAACCACACCACACCACCACAGAGAGCCAAGCAGTTTACTGTGTGAGAAATACATGTGCTGCAGCGGCTCCACTTGCAAGACAAACAGATTAATTACTGAGGGAATCAAAAGGAAAAAAATATTGTATAGGTCCTCTGGACGGGTTCTTCTTTAATGAAACGTTTCGTCTCTCTTCCAAGAGATTTCTTCAGTCTGAGAGTTTCAGGCAAAATTCAGGCTTTTGAGTCCTGCCTCCAGGTGACTGATACTCACATCACATGGYTATCGYTCACAGGTGACTGATACTCACATCACATGGTTATCGYTCACAGGTGACTGATACTCACATCACATGGTTATCGYTCACAGGTGACTGATACTCACATCACATGGTTATCGTTCACAGGTGACTGATACTCACATCACATGGCCATCGTTCACAGGTGACTGATACTCACATCACATGGCTATCGTTCACACCTAATTAATACCTATTGTTAACAGGAGGTGGAGTGATACTGCCAATGGCAGCGCTGTAGGAGGGGGACAGCTGAAAACGGAGGCCCCCACCTCTGTTTAATGATGGACGGTCTTTCTTCACAAAAATGGCTTCTTTTMCTCCTCTCTCAAACCAACGTTCCTCCCTATCAAGAATGAGAACATCCTCATCTCTGAAAGAGTGACCGCTGGCCTGTAAATGAGTGAAAACTGCAGAGTTCTGGCCATTAGAATTAGCTCGTCTGTGTTGGGACATTCTTTTGAACAGTGTTTGCTTTGTTTCCCCGATGTATAACTGGTCGCAGTCCTCCTGGCACTTAACAGCATATACAATATTGCTCTGTTTGTGCCGGGGCACCGGATCTTTGGGGTGAACCAGCCTTTGCCGTAATGTGTTTTGGGGTTTGAAAGTTACTGAGACATCATGTTTAGAAAATAAACGTCTCAGTTTCTCCGAAACACCCACAACATACGGAATAACCACTGGTTTGGGTCTGGGTTTGGGGTCTTCATTTTCACCTGAAGGTTGCATGGAATCCTGTCTGTGTTTCCTGTCTGCTTTCAAGAAGGCCCAGTCAGGATAACCACACTGCTCCAGGGCCTGTCGTGTGTGTGATTTCTCTTTCTGCCTGGCTCCTGGGTTTGTAGGGACACTGTCTGCTCTGTGGTACAGAGTCCTGATCACTCCTAACTTGTGTTCCAGTGGGTGGTGGGAGTCAAAACGCAAATATTGGTCTGTGTGGGTGGGCTTACGATACACGCCAATTTCCAACCGTCCTCCATCCGTCCTACATCAACTCGGTGGATGAATATATTAAGTTCACATGAGAGGATGTAAAAAATGGCAGGTTGGCGTTCCTGGATTGCGATGTCTCGGTTTCGGATGGAGGACGGTTGGAAACTGGCGTGTATCGTAATATCGTATAATTTTTACCTGGATTACTGAGATGCATCAGGACATACTGAGGGAATATTGAAGATGACTCTAGAGCAGAGGTGCCCAAACATTTTTCCCGAGAGGGCCAAAATGAAAATCTATCCACGGCTGAGAGCCAAATGCAGTAATAATATGAAAAACAAATACCTTTTAAGCAAAGTCCTTTTATTTGTACCGATTAAGCTAGCAGCCAGTGCAATGGCCCTCTTTTGTTTTAGTCTGTGCACTTGGAGAAAGTCTGCCTTACGCTCAAGTAGCAAAGGCTCATGGGACATATCATAAATTGATAAAATATGAGTTTTTGTGGCCTTGTAAAGTGTGCAAATCTACATGTGGGGTTAAATCTGATCTGAATATCTCTTGTTGTTACTTCATGTTTCCTGTTTAATCCTAATATATCAAAGATATATTCAGCACCATGAATGAAAAAACTACCTTCAACCATTTATGTAGTCATTTGACCAATGGAAATACTTTGTTTCTACAACGGATGACAGGTTAAAACCTTGTAACTTTGGCAACTGTTGGTGGGCCAATTCAAATRGCTTGGCTGGCCATATATGGCCCGCGGGCCCCACTTTGGGCTCCTCTGTTCTAGAGTTTAGCAGGTGGAAGAGAGCCTGAAGAGGTGGAGTAATGGTCTGGAGGGACGGGGAYTGAAAATCTGTAGAAGCAAGACTTAATCCATGTGTGAACAACAACTCGACGCCAAAGTGTTTATTGGYATGCCTCCACTTGCCCTAGATATGTCTGCATTTGAAGCACAACTTTGTGCAGATGTTGGCGTGCACATATATTCACAAACCATCGTACTGGAGATTTTGTCMATGGAAACCATGTATTTTATTTGTACTGTCRAGGAATTAGATGAAAATGCCAATCCTCATAAAGACCTTGATCTTTGACCCATTGATTCCTAAATCCAGTACTACCCTAATGGAGTTACTATGCCTATTTATAAATAAATATATAATTTAATTCAGGAGTTATCGTGCACACAAAACCACCTGTGATGAATGGACACCACACTAAACCACAGACAGCCAGACGGCGGTGGTATAATAAGAAAGAGGCAGGTTGAAAGGTGAAGCTAGAGAAGTGTTAAAGGTGGAGGAGTTTTAGTTGGGTTGAAACCATCCAAAACTATGGACACAAAAGAGGTGAAGAACAGTAGGAAGACAGGTTGGAGAGGATGGAGACAATTACAGAAACATTTACCGTGTGAACAATCTTGCCGGAGTGGCCTCCAGAACATGGCTATTTTAGAAAAATGATAACTTACGTATTAACTTACTTTACTTACATTAAATCTATACTGATCTGATGACAATGCAGACACAATAGTTTAAAGTGCCTGTGACATGCCTATCCACTGAATACAAAAAGTAAAAAAAAGAAACATTTTTAAATAAGAAACCTTGCATGAAATGTGATTTTTACCCATTTGGTCACAAAAATGGCATGTTTTCTTTTGAACTTGGATCAGCCAAAGTGAAACAGGAAGTGACATCAAAGGGGAACTATTTAAGAAAGAGAACACTCTGGTCTTTGTTTATTGAAATTGTATTATTTGAACTCTGACTCATCTTCATCTTTCTTTGATAGTGACTCAAAATAATCTAAAGAACCATCCGATTCTTTACAGTCTGTGTCCTTAGCCATTTTATCAATGCTCTAATCCAYGCAGAAATTCCCCTTTGACATAATTTCCTGGTACTTCAAATGCAAATATCTCAATAACTGTTCACCTCAGCAGTGGGAATTTATTTTTGCAATATGTTATTGATGTTATCTTTCGAAAGATAACAGTGGTRATTAGTGGATCCACTAATGCCTTTATATTTAGTTTAAAATTTTCATGTCACAGGCACATTATTGTATCCAATCCAATCCATCTTTATTTGTAAAGCACATTTGCACCACAGCAGACCTAAGTGCTGTACAGAATCAACATTCAAACACAGCTCCTGCAATAATAAAAAAAAAACAAAATAAATAAAAACACACAGGTTTTAGGCATTTTACTGTTTTTATTTCCTGTTAATATTTTTCCTCATTTAAAATCTACAGTAAAATCAAGAAAAAAAGTGTATCTTAAAGCTCAAGCATTCAACAATTATATGAAATATGTTCCTATTTTTTCAAATGCAAAATAAACAAAACCATAGCCTTACAGTGTATTTTTGAATGGTTAGCCTGGTTTATATTTCTGGCATAAACCATTTCAAAATTCCACATCAGTCATTTTACATCTCCCACTTCTCTGATTGTCCTTTCATGGAAGGGAAAAATGGAATTGCTGGCTTTGTGGATTGTTRGATATTTATTTTAACTGATAATTTRGTGGTTTAACCCTGAAAAACTACAGTATGTTTAAGTCCTGATTTCTGCCCTCTTTCCACACTCTGGGCTTTAGTGACTAATGCAACAATGTCACTGGAACTAATTACTGATACYAATTCAACATAACATAATTTTCAAAAATCACCAGATTATCCATTTAATATTAGTGGGGTGCTGAACTGGTATTATGTTTTCAGATCAGCTTCATATTCCCACATTCGGTCCATCACAGTCTGACTGACGTCTTTAAAATTCATTTTTAGCTTATCAATCTATTTTACCTTCAGATTAACTTCGGGAATCCATTCAACTTTTGAGTTTCATGTGAAATATTACGATTTAATTTGTGACATARTAGTTCTTAGAGTGCAGATTGAAAATTGACTGAATATACCAGCTCAGGAAAAAGGAGCTGCTAGGATATACATAAACCAGCTTTTTATACATGATAAGAACAGCACGACACTGGAACATTGAAAAGCTCCAACCATAATTTATACCCYAGTCATGCAGCTCAGACTCTTTTTCTTTGCTGTGGCAGACAGCGCCTGCAGAAAGGTCTAGTAAAATTCATGGTTTAGAAAAAAGATCCACTTAGGTTATTATATTTGCATTTCTCCCAGTCACTCTCAATAATTCACTTCCAATTCCTGAAAAATCAGCATTGAATGTAGATGTTTTGGTACGCAAGTGTAAGATTGCGCATTTTAGAGAAAGTGTGCTCTAACATTCATCCTCATCATGAATAAAGCTGGATGGACAGATAGTCATTTACCTACACTGCTGGGTCAGCACGTTCAACCTCTCTTATTTCATCCTGGCAGATTGCCAGCTGTCCCTGGAATGGAAAAGAGACACAACTGCAATGTGTTTCTGTGTTGATATGCTGCTGTTTTGTTCTTTGGTGTCCCACCTGCTGCTGCTTTATCATCTTGCCTATATCGAGGATGACTGAATCAACCAGAGTTGTACTTCATACTCCCAATATCATTAATGTCTTATATATTGATCTATAATTAAAAGTGTAGCAGTCCTTGAAGAAATATTTATTGTTTTTGAGGACAGTTTTTAAATAAGATCATTGCAAGTTTTCCCTTGGTACGTTAGCTCCAGTTTTGCTGGAGATATAATGCCATATCCTACRCCATCATACTACTTGGGTCGTTTATGTACTTCCGTGGTGACATCATTGAGTCTTATAGAAGATATTCATCTTTGCTTTGGCAGCTTTGAATGCCATATATTTTTGCTTATAGTTATGAAACCTCAATAATACAGTTCCTGGGGGTGATTCCGCATTTATTTTTCRGCCCTACATGGTGAGCTCTCTCTAGAATGAATGGGTTTCTCTGTGCAGATAGTTCCAATACCTCTGGTATCAACTTTCCAAACATTGACTGGTTTCTGAGCCCTCGGCACCTTCAGGGAGATTTACCAATCTTAATACAWATAATATCAACATTACACAAACACATCTACACACAACTCTGCAGCACATAGAAATCCACAAAAAAATGAACAATCATAGTCATTTATAACTTGTTGTGAAATAAAATTGTATTTTTGCATTTTATTCTATTGACATTATTAGCAACGTACCTGCATATAGACTAATGAGGTTCATGTGCAGAGGAAAGGTAGCGTCTCCAACAAACACATTTGGAGCCTTGATAGTTGTCTCAGGAAGATGTGCAGGTGGTGGCAGAGGAAGCTCTGCGTCTTTCAAAGCAGATCCAAAGTGGATATGGTCAAACAGCCCACCATCGCTGTATTGTCCAAATGCATTGACATCAGCCAWAGCAAACCAGTATCTTGCATAACAAACAGCAATCAAAACAATGGATTGCCCACCTTTATAGTTGAAAAAGTCACTTCTCACTCTTGGTGGTGCTCTGATCTTTACATTTTTGACATCAAGAGCTCCTACACAGTTTGGAAAGTTCTACAGTCACCAAAAGTCTTGCGCAATCTCTACCATTTAGGCTGGTGATGGTAATGCCACTAATTCATCCCATAAAGCCACCCATAGTGCCTTGCTCACCTCTGAAACAATTAAAGCCAATGTATGTGGCTATCTCCATGTTGAAACTACKTGTGACCGCTAATTTCTCAGGTACAGAAATTGGCATGCTGTGTGTAGGAACACGCTGAGTGAATGGTGTGATTCAGTAAACAAGGCCATCAGAACAATAAAGTGCATCTCGCTGTCCATCTGCCACATCTGTTGGACCAAAACACTGAACACTCCCTGCTTGGTTTAGGTCCGATTCAGAGGCTGAACATTCAATTGACAGATGCGCCCAAATTCAGAGGCTGGGTCTTCCGAAGGACAACCTGRTCTAGGTGGGCCGGATATGAATTTGGACTGTCTAGACTCCCGCGATTACCCTGTGTATGTCCTTTCGCCTAACAACGGTGACAACAGTAAACAGAAGCAAAATTAGATTGAAATGAGAAAAATATCAATATATTAGCGTTATTATCTCAAAACAACAAAATTAGCTTAAAGGCAATATTTGAAGAACTTAGGGTCCTGCMGTAGGTGCATGTTTATTTCGCTATACCAGCTTGTTTTATTTCTGACAAAAATAATATTTAAAAACACGTCTATACAAATGACAAAAGCATTAACAACATAACCACTAGAAACTTTTCATTTTTATACGGACAGATTTTTATAACTGTATTCCTTTCTTTCGCTTCATCCGCCATTACTAGCAGAATAAAACCTCCGGTCGGCCGTCATTATGAGATATGGTGGGCCGAGAAGGCTCCATCAGACCCGTCCTTCAATTCGAGGCAAAAGAAGGACGCATTAGTCGGCCRCGTCGGACGAGTCTTCAGATTTGGACAGCCTCCGGYGCGGCGTTGTGACGTAAGTGTTCAATGATTTTGGCCTTCAGAGGACCCAGCCTCTGAATTTGGACACACATCWACTATTCTTTTTAAAAGTCTCATCAAATACAAGGAAAAAAATAGAACATTTTCCAGCTCGTCAAACATCATTTCCTCCTCTTCTGAACTTGTGAGCTCGTTGTTATTGGTAGCCATGATTGCTGTCATTATGTTTAGTCTTATGATAAACCACATCTATATACCCTACGCCGGGCATGATGTGTACAGAAGTGGGAGGAGCATGGTGCAGTGTATCTCAAGGAGTGATGAAAGGTCTGTGCGAAAATGAGCACCGAACAACCACATGACCATGCATCATTTGGTGGGCGGCCGATAGACCATACTGAGCACCTTAAGTCAACAGTGAAGAAGACATTGGACCTCATGCAAGAACATTTTCATATTCTTATCCTAAATTTCTCTTACTTTTGTTCGTATGAACATGTCACGTCAGATTCAACAAACTCTTCTATCTTCAGGAAAAGAGTGTAAATGAGCAGTGTAAACACGATGAATGCATATTCAGGTGCTCGCACATGAGGAGAGGAGATTAGCGTAATCACCACCCCAAAAACACCATATAAGGCTATGTTTCCTGCCCCACATACCAGGAAGTGTTTGTTCATGAAATTTACAGCGAAAAGTAAAAAGAAGAATTTTACGAGTTTGGAGATCGAAGTCTTGCTCTCAGAGATCCAGAAAATAAAATCTGTCATTTTTAGCAGAGTCAGTCGGAATTAAGACAAAGAATGAAATGACGACTGCTGTTAATATCGTGTCTCCTGTGGGTTGTATACAGTTACAGAAATAAAAATCTAAAAGATATTCACCTCTCTCTAGTCCTGCTCCGGGTTTCCTTTGGTCAAATATTTTAAATTTAAGTGTAAACAACTGTGCTAAATAATTTTCATTTATTCAGAAGAAGAACCACACCGATGTGCCAGTAGTACCCACCGACCATCACAAGTGGTGTCAGATGTGGTTCTGAAAAAAGCATTTTAAAATATCTCCAAACTATGTCTTGCACTTTAAAGAAAATAGCATAGCTGATGTGTTGAATAAATCTCACCAAAATAAAATTTGTTATATAAAGATTGATTATATTAGATTCTATAAAGCTCATTATATACCAAGACAAATTAAACTTCATTTAATGCATAATTTAAGTTGGTTTGTAGTTTGAGATCTTCATATCAATAGTGTTGTAGAACAGCATTAAGTCAGTTTAATTTAATTTAATCAATTTATTAGTCTACATTATTACATTTAAAATTATAATTCCAGTTCAAACAGAATAGCCTATTGTCAGCGTAAATATGGAGTGTGATTTATTTTCAACTTAAAATATCTTCAAACTAATGACATATAAAGTTATTAATGAAGAAAATCCATCTGGATAACAGCAGACTGACTTCTCGTAAAATATACCTCAGGTCTGGACCACTCGTGAATTTTGTTCGTATCTGAAGAAAAATCTTACAATATAAAACTGGTGAATGTTATAAGTTTTCCTAACTCATTCGTACGCACAACTTAAGAACAAATCTGTTCGTACGAACGGTTCTTGCATGAGGCCCAATGTCTTCGGTTTTGTTGAATTTCCTCCAGCTTGCAGTGTTTGAGGTTTCACAGAGTGGCTCATCACTGCCTGAAGGCCATGCGAAAGTTGTATTTATGRAGAGAAATGCATTATTTAGGAGCGTGTTTTCTGGAAAAATAGGGAAGTATCATAGTGAGCAAAGAAGCTGCTGACCTGAATTTTCAATGATTCATACTAATAAACAGAAGCAAACATCAGCGTGAATGTAAAACATCAGTGCACACAGAGGTTTTAACTCTAAGTCACATCACATGGTAAGAAGCTGCCGCAGAACGTTCTGCTAGATAATTTAGAGGATTTGATTATCGAGATGGATTATGGGAAGTATGCTTGCAGCACTTATACCCCCTCCTCCTACATTATTAATTCCCTTTCACTGGTTCCAGATCAGCCTTTGTTTTGCACAGATTGATAGATTTTATAACTGACCATTTTTCCACTTATGATTCCAATTATAACTTAGACTTATGACAGGCATATTAAACAGGAGATAACATGTAATATCTCCTGCTATGATCTGTGGAGGTCTCAGAGGTGACAAACCGTGTAGGGGAACAGGGGAATGAAAATACACATAAATAATATTGGCCCAGATTTGGCTCAAGGTGTGKTTTGTGATGATTCAGAGATAGAAGGCTCTTCTTCTACCAGTCTTTCAAAGATTTAGATATTTAAATGTCGGAAGTATCAAAGTATTGATATTTTGATTTTATTTTAATATAGATTCAAGAGCATAAAGTTTTGGCATCTGTGGTATTTATACTTCAGTATCGATCCACATATCACTAAAACACAGGAGAAAGAGTGTCCCGTATGGGAAACTTTCATTTGACAACAGTTGGCAAACCTGTACTCTAAAGACATTCTGGTATGAACTATTTACAAATAAAGTAAAAAGCTAATTACATTTCAAAGGCTGAAAYGTGATGTAAAGTTTAAGCTACCACWACCTCCCCCACAAAAAAACAACATATACCTGAAAGAACTCTTTCTAAACTACTGAAGCTTTTGAAAATAACCGTTGTTTGTCAGTGAAACAGATACCGCAGCCTAGACCATCAGACATTTTCAGAGTATTTAGGTGTCAACGCTCAATGGCTGTGTTTGAGACTTTTTTTTGTGTGGTTGTTCTTCTGGGTTAGATTTGAAAAACAGTTTTTATTTTTCTCAAAATTGCAGTTTGTTGAGGAAGTGAAATATAGACTAAATAATACTTTTATTTTAGTCAATTTTAATCCAAACAAAGAAAAGGCTGCAATCTTTCTTTTTTATTTTCTGAGTGAGAGAGGATAGCAGAGAGTAGGTGAGTGTTAGTGCATTCATATGATGACTGGTCGCCTTTGTTTGTCTGTGTGCTTGGTTGTTAACAAAGTTGAGTAGGTCCAAGGTGGGCCGAAGTTGTTGGTTTGTGTTTATGTTTGCCTTCCRAGTGAACAGAGTCAAAATTGAACTGTTCAGCTTGGAAGTTTTTTTTTAATTTACTGCATATGTTTGTAACTTCCTTGTGTAATTTGTCAGGAGGGATGCACATTCACGGAGGTGAAAACTAGTCTGCAGGATTCCACACAGACTGTAAAGTAACTTTTCATTGTACAAWTGTGTCATCTCAACTCTGTTTTTTCTCCCAGGTTTACTCTTGGATTGTTGTTTAGTCCCTCCTGAAATAATCACAGCTTGTAACACAATAAAACCTACTATATTTGTATAATAATGTGCCGAGGGTTTAAAGAAATGGGGTCTAAACAGGACCAGATTTTTTAAAAAGAAGCTAAATGAAGTTTTATCATATCTTGGCGTATGCTAGGCCCACCTTGATGGTGAATGTTGCCCATTTTAATCGCCCAAAAGCAATAATGTTTTTTCTAGTATTTGTGTGTGTTTTACTGTAGCATCACTACATACCTCAAGAAGCAGTTAAAAGGTTTTGATGTATTTTCAAAAGTAATCATTGGATGGAAATTTACAACTTTTACCATTTTCGAGTAAAGCCAATTCAAGACGGCCAGTGCAGTTAACCATAGCAAACAGAAAAAATGTTTAGTCAGAGGTCAAAGGTCAGGGAAAAGTTATCCCAACAATTGCTTTTATCACTAACTGATCATATGAGATCTGTTTTTAAACCTTGACTCAGTTATTTTTTTAAAATCAATTTAATTCAAGTTGGCAATGGCAGCTAATTAGCCTTAGCAAAAGTGGTTAACTCAGTCATTTGTATCAATATTATCCCCAGTCTTGTTTTGCAATAGCTGAGGAGCATCTTTACCACCTACTCAGAATGGAGTGACCAGATGTCCTGAATTGTGCTGGATTATCCTGCATTTTTTCATTTGTATTGGTGTCCCACAAGCTGAAACAATAGCTACGTTTACATGGACATAAGAAAYCGGATTAAACGGCCGTTCGGAATAAAAATGAGTCATGTAAACAGCCCGTTCGAATTATTCTGATCCGATTGAGCTCGATCCGAATGAATTTTTAATTCGAATGAGTCGGGTGGGTTATACCGATTGATAATCGGAATGACGTTCATATTCTGATTGTAGAAAACTGACCTGAGTGAGCAGGTCTTCTGACTTTATCCACCCGGTTCTGCTCTTTAGAGGAGGCGGGGCAGCAGTGCTGTAGTTTCCAGCTGTGCTGCGCCGTGCAGAACTTTTCCTCCATGCTCTCTCAACAGATAAAAAAGGAGACAAACAGCAGACGTTGCTTCGCAAAAAAAACAAAACAAAACAAAAAAACACGTATTGCTTCATCTGCAGCTCAGCCGAGGAGTAACGACGTCTTTACCATTATTAAAAGCTGACACGGGCCGTCCTGAGCGCACAGAGGAGCGTTGTTTACGTTTGTAACAYGGAAGTAGAGCTGAACGTTTACAACACTGCGCATGTCCGGACTTTTATTCTGAATAAAAGTCTGGTGCATGTAAGCACTTGTCATGATTGGATTGTGTCCATGTAAACAGTACTTTCGGATTATTTAATCCGAATACATTTCAATCCGATCAAAAAAAAATTTGTGCATGTAAACATAGCTAATGTCCCACATTTGACTGGAAAAGAACATCTTCAAACAGTATTTACTAGCTGCAATTTGCAACCATTAGATAATGCCTCCTTATTTCTAGGGAAAGAATCCTGTAGCATAAAGGGGAGCATGCAGCAAGATCCAAGTGAGCAAATCAACATTTGAGCACACGCTGCAAGATTTGAGCGCACACAACATTCAAGCATTCATATTTTGTTATTTCTTATAAAGATTTTTATATTATGAAAAAAATCTAAATATTGCTTGGTTTAAATCTAACCTGCAAAACCAAGCAATGATGTATTTTTTGTTACAAGATTTTATTTTGCTTGTTCTTCCTCATGACAGTGCATGTGAATATTCACTGAGGTTCGTACACTTGTAAATTTGTGGAGATCTGAAAATTCAGCCAGAAATGAGTAAAACCATTTTTTTTTACTGTTGCAAGAAGAACAATTTTGAGTCTTTTTCCATCACATGTAGACTTACCTCTTGTGTTGTATTGTACTAATTTAAATGTGCAATTTCAAACTGTTTGTAGGTCATTTTGTGGGAGAAATGTTTTCTACCAACTGAAATCAAATGYTTAGCACACTGGGTTTGATAGTCTGCTTATTCTGATGTGATTGAGATGCTTATATTGAGGCGTCAGAGACATTTAAAAGTTTGTTAGAGTGTTTATTTGGACATTTTAAATGAGACTTCAGTATTCACATCTCAGTTGTTTTTGGTAGGATCCCAACTACAGAAAGAGAGGATTTACTTTGAGTTTGAGCAAAACTAAGAACAGCCTCAGTTTATTTATAAGCTGCATATTGAGTGAAGAAAATAAATGGGCTTTAAAGTCAATTTCATCTTCAATTTGGTTTGTCACCAGTGAGGCAAAAAGAGGTGCAAGGAAGCATCATAATGAGATGCTGAACWATCTCCTGGCAGACCTTTTATACAACGCCTGTTGTTTTCTACCTCAGAGGTGGTGCAGAAAAAAAAACATCCTGAAATGCACAGGTCAGTCAGCTGAGAAACACAACCACATTCACTTTTTGCCTGCCAGACATTTGCTTTTCGAATGCCTTTGAAATATCGTATTTTATATTTTTCAGGTTTATTGTTGAGGAAAAACTGTAACATTAAAACAGATTAAGCTGGTAATAAGCAAACCCTGCCTGCTGCTTAATTTTAAATAGGGC
>NW_013952889.1:248435-257030 GCF_001266775.1 Austrofundulus limnaeus
CTCTTCTATCTTCAGGAGAAGGGTGTTAATGAGCTGTGTAAACTGATGAATGCGTATCAGGTGCTCGTGCACGAGGAAAGGAGATTTACATAATTACCACCTTAAAAACACCATACAAGGCTATGTTTCCTGTCACACATACCAGGAAGTGTTCATTCATAAGTGACATCGCAAAATAAAAAAGAAGAACTAGTTCGGAGGTTGAAGTTCTGCTCTCGGAGAGCCACAAAAAAAGTCACTTTTAGCAGCGTCAGCTGTGGAATTAAAGGATCTGCTTTAAAGCAGAGGAATGAATGACGACTGCTGTTAATGTCGTGTCTCCTGTGGGTCGTATACAGTCACAGAAATAAAAATAAAAATCATTTTTATCTCTCTCTGTAGTCCAGCTCCGGTTTTTCTTTGGTCAAATATTTTTAATTCAAGTGAAAACAACTGTTACATGTGTCAGATGCCTTTCTGGAGAAAACGCCTTTTAAAATGTCTCAAAACTTCAATTAACTTCATATTAATATTGTAATGCTATACAACAAAATTAATAGCCAATTTATTTTAATTTAACCAATATATGTCGTTAGTCTACATTATTACATTTAAAATTATAATTCTAATTCAAACAGAATAGCCTCTTGTCAACGTAATTATAGAGTATGATTTATTTTCAACTCGAAATATCTTCAAACTAATGAAATATAAAGTTATTAATGAAGAAAATCTGTCGGGATAACAGCAGACTGACTGCTCGTAAAAGATATGACAGGTCTGGTCAACATGTGAATTTTGTTCGTATCTGAAGAAAATTTTAGAATACGAAAAAATTGGTGAATGCCACAAATTCTCCTAAATCACTTGTACGCACAACTTAAGAACAAATCTGTTCGTACGAACTGTTCTTGCATGAGGCCCATTGTKTTTATTTATGTGTGATTGTGTTAAAGTGATGTTAGCAGCATTTTTGCTAAAATGAGCGAACAAACATGTAACAAGTAACATGTTACATGTAACATGTAACAAACATTCATGCAGTGCTTCCTGTTCCAACCTTTGACTTTCTGCAGGGGTGTGTCAGAGAGAGAGGCTTTTATACCAGAACACTGGAGCAGTGATGAAAGCACACAGCRTTTTGACCAATAGGAAAATTCAGTTGCAGTAGCCACTGTTCATCCCATTTGGGGCAGCTTTTAGACCAGACATGGCAGATTTACAAACCATTTTACGTAAAAAATCATCAAAACTGGTACAGAAATATGACTTTAGTCACAATTTAGAGAGTTTATCTGAGGGGAAAAAAGTTGATTTTGGGGTTAGTTACTCTTTAATGTTACAAATGTTCATTGGGCTGTTTTCTTGTTTTCAAATTTTGTAGAAATCAAGTTTCAGAACCAATTTGGTTTCATGATAAAATGTAAATCCCTAGATGAGCAGGAGTATCTCCATCTTCTGCAGCTTTTCCATAGTTGTGTTGCGGAGGCAACAGGTCCAGGAGAGAAACCCAGACATTCCTCTCTGCAGCAACAATTTCCAGCTTGTCCTGAGGGACCCGAGACATTCCCAGGCCATAGAGGATACATAATCCCTCAGGCTAGTCCTGGGTCTGTCCAGGGGCCTCCTATGATTGGGACCTGCCTGAAACACCCCTAAAGGGAGACGTCCTGGAGGCTGAGGAGAGGGATGTCTGGGCCTCTTTATTTAAGCTGTTGCCTCCGCAACCCGATCTCAGATAAGTGGAAGAAGATGGATGGATGGTTTTAGACAAATATTTTTAAGAATGTGAATTACTCTGGGTAAGTGGGGGAGACATCCCTCAGCTACAATCACACCAAAGTGTATTCATTATCAGTAAAATTGAATAAATTATAGCCATTTTCGTGTTTTCTAAGTTCCATGTGCGGTGGTAGCCACCTGGAATTCGGCTGACTCCAAAAGGTTATCAGTTGTAGCTGTATGTCTAATTGTTCAGTTTCATGAAATATCTGGTGACAGATAAATGAACAGACACAGCTAAAACATTGTATTACAAAAATAAAAAGTAAGTACACCAGCAGGGTAGTCAGAATAGATCAAATATTAAAATATTTTTGCTGTAGTCAAGTTGGAGTTGCAAAAAAGTTATTATTATTATTAACTGCATTTAGTCTCTGTTGATCACAGCTTAAATAGAACATTAAACAAATCTGTTACCCATTTTCTGATCATTCTATTTACCATATCACTTCAGCGTACACCCTACAATCTTGGTTTGCTTTTAATAGTTTTATTGTTCCTGCACGTGTGTATTGTCCAAAACCAGCTGAAACTACCACCAATGATCACTCATCCATAGAGTATCATTTAGAAGTCTAATATAAATGCTAAGCACTCCACAGCTAATTCCAGGAGTCRATGTTCTGATTTCTTTCATGATAATTGCATGTCATTGTGACTGCTTCCACTGTTATTGCAGAACGATGTTCTGCGTTGCACGTCTGGAGATCTATGCAGCTTTATCTGTAAGCTTTAATGGAGCTGTTTGCTGATAAAATACTAACTGCTTATTAGTCAGATCACAGAGGGCTCTGTTGTGGGAAAGGTGAAACTAGAAATAGAATGAAAGGGAAATGCCTTGAGCATGCTTCCTTATGGACCTCACATAGTYAAATAAAGGTAGAGAGAATAAAAATTAAAATTGGTTCAGTTTGACAGAGTTTAATCCAGCAATTTTTCAGATGTACTGATTGCTTTGCTATGCAGTTTTGACTATTTTGATAGTCGATTAGTCGACTAATAGGATTATGAATCATATAATTATGAAATGGCACATATTTAGCTATCAGCTTTTACATTTAGCATTAACTTTATTTAAAATGTCTGGTCTGCTGACCAGCTGCTCCTGGTCATTCCCAGTTCTAAACGGAAGCTCAGAGGAGACAGGGCCTTCTCTGTTAGTGCCCCTAAACTGTGGAACGCCTTGCCCTTGCATGTCCGACAGGCCCCTTCACTGTCCATTTTTAAGACTCGTTTAAAAACTTATTTTTTCTCACTGGCCGTCAACCCATCTGAGATTTGATTTTACTCAACTTCTACTGTATTGGTGCTGATTTTACTTATTTAACTGTGTGATTTTATTGTGTTTATTGTGTTTAACGCTTTATAAATAAAGTTTGATTGATTGATTGAAAATGTGGTGGTAAACACACAGAAGATGGGTACGTCATTCAAAAATTTCATCAGGTTTGCTGCTGAAAATTTAAAGGCACAGTGTGTAGGATTTGTTGTTTTCAGCGACATCTAGTGGTTGAGTGGTTGAATCATCCTCCCTGGTCCTCCCCCCACCCCCACCCCCCTGCTTCCAAACGCAAAGGAGTTGCTACGGTGTCTCTCAGGTGTCAAAAACCTTTGATAATTTCCAACCGCGATGCCTACCAGCAGCTTCAGGGCTAGTGATGTTTCAAGTGGTAAGATTATGAGCTTTAATAAGTAAAATTATCCCAGCTACAATGACAGACAACAAATATTACATTTACTGTATAGTATTACAACTAAAATAGTTTTTGACGCCGCCACCGCAGTTTGTCCTTCATGAGCCTTCGTAGACAAGATGACGGTGCAAGATGGCAGCTGCCTGTAGTGGCGACCTGCGACCATGGAGATATAAACAGCTTTTTATAAGGTAAAAATAATGAAACAAGGTCTTTGTCTGCAATGATTAGACATCCTTTTTATTATTGTCATTAGTGATTATCTCAATTTCGGCTAAAATACTTGACAAAATCCTACACCCTTTAACAGCCCATTTGCCCAACCATTAAAAAAAGTACTTTTTCTTCTCCGTAAAACAAAGTTGGCACATTAGCGGCAGTAAAATAGTTCAGAACATTTTGTAGCAAGCTGCAAATACTTGTTTCAAAACCAAAGTATTGCTTTAAAAAATAATGAAAGTTGTATTTTCTTGTTATTGGTTCTGCAGTCATACACGCAACCTTTATTTTCCATTAAATAACAGTGTCTACGAGTTGTCTCCTCGTGTGTGTCATTTAGCTCAGCATATCTTACTGGGGTGCGTCCAACACCGTGTCTTCTTCCAGATATCTGATGTGCCTCCTCATTAAATGCTCCTGCATCACAGAAGTGCTTTCATGATATGCGAGGTCCGCTTTGCACATGTTGCAGATACGTTTATTTGTTTCCTTTATCGGGGGTGAAATTGTCCCAAACCTTGGATTGTTTTACATGCCGTGCTGTTGTTTCATCAGTAGCCGCCATGACTAAACATGCCAGTGAATGCTACTGCACATGTGAAGCTCGACAGAGATAGACGAACAAGAAGATGTCTCACTCCGTAAAAAAATCATCAGTAATAAAAACGACTATAATGACAAATTCGTCATAGAATATTTTTTATTGTCAACAGTGTCGACTAATCGTTGCAGCTCTAGTTTTGAATAGATCACCTGCTTTTAGTCAGTGTAACTGTTTATGTAGATAAACAGACACGGTAGTTGCCAACCTTTCATACATTTTGGTAATAGTTTTTTTTAAATGAAGGAACACATTTCAGCATGAGAAATATATTGTGGGGATTTTACAGTAACTTGAAGATTTGTTTTGATCTGGTCTTCCTGTCTATGCAGTGAGTATCAATAAAATGAACCTCCCAGATCAGATGTATAAGTATAAGCCAAATACTGTAATTCTTTTCACAGCACAGCTCTCCTGCAGAGCAGTGCACCTTTAACGCCATATGGTGAGGCAGAGTGCCACCTTCCCTCCTCGGCACTGGGGAGCAAGCTTCAAGTGGAACATAACAAGGGCATTGGGTGACGCTGCAACCTCTGTAATGGCAGTGTTTTGTAGGAAATATTTTCTTTAATGTGGCTCAGGTTGCTCATTCGCCACAGAAGCACAGCCTACACACAGCCTCCGCTGCCCGTTTACCCTTGTGTGTGTGTCCTTTTCTCACACTGTCGAAGCACTGCGGTATTTTGCATTCAAGTGCAAGAGCCTTAGATGGCTGTGGCATGGGTTCCTCTCTGTATCCTGCTGTTGGAAAATGTGACAGCTTGGAGCCAAGTTTTTTTTTGTCAAATGCAGGCTGTTCTCCTCGAGTGATGGAAAAACTTCACTTCATAGTTTAAATGAGGGAGACTTGGGCCTAAAAAAGAACACACACACAGACTCGTGCACACCAGCCTTTCTGCCGGTCTGCACCTGCCGTTTGCTGGCCCTGCTGATGCACGGGGGCTGCAGCCACTTAGCCCCCTCAGCACTTAAAGCAGTCCATTAGCCAGCAGTAGCTGAGTGCTGCTGGAGCTAGCTGAGCAGCAGCAGGATGTGTTCAGCTGGCAGAGAGTGCTTCCACAGGGGGGCTGGCAGGATGTCCATCTGTGCCAAAATAGCATCCATCCATCAGCCTCTTCAGTTTCCCAAACTGTTCCCGTCTGACCAATCTGCAGCAGTGCTCCGGTGTGGTTTCCTGCTGCAAAACAAATAAACAAAAACAATGTATCGAAATGTCCTGGTGAAAACAGCTTTTAAATTTCTAAGATGATTTTACTGCCGGCATCACCACCTTTTGCAACAATGTGTTGCAGTCCAAGAGTTGAAATGAAAAAGTATAAAGGTGCTAATGATTTTGTCTGCACCTGTTTGTTTAGTGTTTAGTCCAAATTAACTCATGATAATTGGATTGGATTCATTAAAACTCTTAGAAACAAATTGTTCCATAAATATCTATAAATTATGAATATTTCAGGTCAACCTCATTCAAGACATCTTCAACAGATATGCAACCATAGCAAACAAAACGGTTACAACCCAGTCAGTTTCACAGGTATTAAACTAGTGTGTGTCAATCTTCTGGCTATTGTTATTGCACATGTGCACATTTCAGACTGTTACCTGTTGCACATTCACACTTTAAACACTGATTGTACTGTTCCCCATCTTGATGCTACTGTATTATTGAATTGTTCCCTTCTGATGTTATTATCTCTAGTTTGGTCTGTTTTTTTGTTCGAAGTGTGGCCTTTTCTTTCTCCTTTAACCCTTATTACCTTGTTATTGCCCTTTAAGTCTTTATTCTTTAAAGTATGGATGTCTCTTGGCATTCAAAGTGGTTGGCAAAGTAAGAATTTCATTGCTCAGGGAAACAAGTTTTCATCTGTGTAAATGACAATAAACACTTTGAATCTTGAATCTAATATTTTGTGGTACAATCAAAGACATATCCTACACAAGCACAAACCAGTGGCCTGAAATCTAATTTTAAAGTTTATCTGCCAACTTCTGAAGTCAACTCTCTCTGTCTGTTAGCGAAATATTTCAAGAGCCACTAAGACAGATTTCAGTGAAGTGTGCAGACATTAATCATTGGATGTACATCTACAGCTGATTAACCTTTAGAGTCAACCCAATTTAATCTGTTCCCCAAAGCAGATTTGAACTAAGGAAACGAAAATGGCTGCAACCTAGCTAACTTTACAGATAATGACCTAAAATTTGGCATGAACATTATCCTCAATATGTACATGGAGCACTACACATTGCGAAATATTTTTCTAAACTCTGGCAATAATGGGCCTTATGCAAGAACCGTTCATACGCACAGATTTGTTCTTAAATTGTGCGTACGAGTGATTTAGGAGAATTTGTGGCATTCACCAATGTTTTCGTATTCTAGGATTTTTTTCAGATACAACGCTGTTTCTTCTGAATAAATGAAAATGATTTAACACAGTTGTTTATACTTTTAACAGCTCTTTTTATTCCACCGCTGAGCTGCTAAAAATGACAGATTTTCTTTTCTGGATCTCTGACAGACGGACTTCAATCTCTGAACTCTTAAAGTTCTTTTTAGTTTTCGCTGTCATTTTCATGAATGAACACTTCCTTGTATCTGAGGCAGGAAACACAGCCTTTGCGTGCACGAGCAGCTGGATACGAACAGGTGGAATTTACGCAGCTCATTTACACACTTTTCCTGAAGATAGAAGAGTTTGTTGGATCTGACGTGACATGTTCGTACGAACCCTTTGTACGAACAAAAGTAAGAGAAATTTAGGATAAGAATACGAACATATTGTTGCATGAGGCCCAATGGTTGGTTTCAACCYTGTCTGGCTGTTAGCAAAATATCTGATGCATCAGAAACAGTATTAAATGAAACTTCAGGATATTTATGCTTTTATAATAAACTTTACTATAAATTGTTTGAATATGATGATTTAAAATAATTGTGCATTTATTTGACCGTTTTTTTAAACACACAGCAGTACTTACTAGCTGGCTTTAATATGAATTGCCCATAGAGTGATTGAAAAGGTGTGGCTCTGAATTGYGTCAGAGAGGAGTAATGTATAAACTCCTCAGGTGTCATGGTGCAGCCAGTAGAAAACTACTATTGATGCTGAGTAACACTGCTCTCTCTTTACAAAAACATACAATCAAAAGACCAGGGTTCAAATCCCAGCACATTTAGCAGAAATTTCCACAAGTTGGTGTAATGATTCATTTGATAATAAATATTTAGTTTGCATGTGAGCCATGTACCCTAACTCCAAACACATGCTTAGCTCTCAGGCACAACCAGAGCACTAACATTTGGACTTGGTGGCTTTTATTAAAGCATGACAGGTGTCTATTTAGCATTTTTAAATTGATTTTATTTTACGTCACACTATATTATAATAAATTTATTGTAATTGTGTTTTTACAGTTATATCTTACTGTTCATTTGTACATGTAGCACTGGAGGTCATTGTTTTAAGTTGTGCTGTAAAAAAATTATGCAWTTGTGATTCTGAAACATTAAGCTTTATTGTACTTCAATAACTTACACTGGGAGCCAGGATAATGTGCAACGCTGCCCCTTGTGATGTTTTAATGTATGATCTGCAGGAGCTCCATCAGGCAGCCTACAAAGATTCATTCCAGCAGTTTGAAATAAGTTTTTTATGCAAACAGCTCTGCATTAGTTGTGGATTTCTAAACACTGGTGCTTCTTGTAATCTAATTTTTATCCTCTGACTAAATAATAATAATAATAATAATAATCATTTTATTTGAAAAGCACCTTTCAGGACACCCAAGGACACTTACATCATTGGTCACATTGGTCACATAAACAATGTTGATTTCTCACGCCACCCTAAAAATCAATAAGAAAGGCTCTGCTTCTTACTGACAGTTTGGTGTGATGGCTAAGTTTGTAACCAGTTCCACTCCAAAGCTAGGTACAGTCAGAAAATCAGCTTGTTAAAATAGCAAAAATGCAGCTTTTGTGAGTGTAATTAAATGTTTTGAGATCATTATTACACTTTTTAGGTGTTTGTTCATTACAGATAGACTTTAGCTTATAGTGAATTTAGATAAAATAAACAAATTAGCTACTTATTTTAGTTTAATATTTTTTGCTTTAATAATTCATGGTGTTCAGTGATATAATTTATATTAATAAATTTATGTGCAGCAACTGTTCCAATGACAGTTTATTCATGTGCAGTGCTGCAGGCACTGGCGTAATTTACACGGGGGATGGGGGGGTTATGTTAGGTATTTTTCTAAAATACATACAAAAACAGGGGAGCAAATGAGACAATCAAACCATGGTTTAGAATCAAA
>NW_013952889.1:259576-265840 GCF_001266775.1 Austrofundulus limnaeus
ATCGTTTTACAAAAGTAATTTATTCAATAAATAAATGGACAGAGACCACAACCCCCCCAATGTTAGACCTAAAGTTACGCCCTTGGCTGCAGGCAGTGGCATGCTGCATGCTACTTGTTTTTTACACTGTAAAAACATTTCTCTAGTTAATTTTTGAAGTCAACCTATTTTAATCACCCCACACAGCTAAGCTACCTGTTCAAACACAAACAAGATAATAACTCAGTCAATTTTTCAGATGTTTGGTTAAAATTTAGCCCGGTAAAAAGCAGACCCTTGTCCTTCACTTTGCTTCATACAAGGGTCTGGACTCTCTGCTATAGAGAAACAATTCTTGCAGGAGGCGTGGCCTCTGCTGAAGTTTAAAATGATTGGATCAGTTGGCCGCGACGTACGTCGCTGTGAAGGAGGCTAAGCCAACAAGCTAACTGGAAATTGCGTGTGCTGTAAACAACCCTACTGAGAGGAGAGAAGTACAGAGCTGAAACAGACGACTGTAAATGAGAGCTGCCGCTTTGTCAGACAAGTTTAATTTAATTTGGAAGCCTTATCAACACGGACTGGCTTCATTCACTTCCTTCACTGCCGTATGCTAAACTAACTAGCAGAAACTGAAAATCGAGGTCATTCAAAACTCCGCCTTCTGTTTGGTGATTGGTCCAGGTGAAATAAACTACAAGCAGACACTGCGCAGAAAATTGATGTTCTGTTCTCTGATTGGCCCAAACAAAATGCTCCTGAAGAAATCCTTGTCTATGGGAGAAGTCCCAGACGGWGCAGTGAAGGGAAACTAGAACTGAGCGGAACTGCGTAGGAAGGCAAGGGCCAGRCTAATTAAACTTTAAATGAAAGTAATTTCCAACCCATACTCTGAGTGCAAACTGATAAGACAATATGAAAATTCAAATTTACAGACACTGATCTAAAATTAAGTGTGGTAGTAGCTAAGAGTTGTCCTGAACACATTTTTGAGTACTAACACATCTACCAAGATTAGGGGTGCACCGATTTCAGTTTTCTTGCCGATCCCCGTTCTTCAAAAAGTCTGACCTGCCGATTCTGATTTTGGCCGATAGTGATATTTTAAATAGCTGACACTGTCAGATGTTATAAAGTCACAATACAAATTCAATGTTCAAAGGTTATTTTACTGAAGTACTTCGAACAACACCCTTGAAACAATACAAACTTGTTTTAACTGGATATTAGGTAGTGCTCACAGCTGATTTTCAGACCTTTGTGGAGGTAGAAAAGCAGATGTTTTTTGCCTATCTTATCTAAGGATCGGCTGATCTCCAATCTTCCAAAAATAAGGAAATCTGCACCCCTAACCAAGCTATCTGAATATCATATGAGATTAGGCATTTACAAGGTTTAACCCAAATGCCGTAGCTCTCTCTCTTCTTAGAATAAATGATTTTGGATAAAACTCTGACAAAGTAGCAGGCATTTCCTTCAAGAAATGCCAACTATTTTAGAGTATGTTCATACTGCGGACCTTAAACCAAACTTTTTTTTGTTGCCCCAAATGACCCATAATGGATTTTTTTTCACGACAGGCAAATGCAAGTTTTTTTTAATTTATTAATTTTTTTAAATATCTGACCCAGGTCTTTTTCCTAAGTGGTACTTACGGAAAAAAATTAGGGCCACAGAGCTAAATTAAGATTTTTTCCCCTTAAGAATTCTGACTTTAATCTCAGAGTTCTGATGAAAAAGTCAGAATTCTGACTTTAACCTTAGAATTATGACTTATATTTCTCAGAATTGGGAAAAAGTCAGAATTCTGCCTGTCTGCACAAWCAATCACATCTTCAGCCACAGAACAGAATTCAAATTGCTTTATCTTTTTTCTTGTAACTTGCCATGTCCTGGATGACAAAGAATATATAGCAACGAGTTGCCGTTGGTCCAAATTGATATCAAAGTTATGGGATTGATAAAATAGTTTGGTTAACTTTCAGCTCTCCGCTCGCATTCCAAAAATACAATGCTGTAGCAGAGTAGCCAGTAGAAGGCAGGGTCAAATGTAAATCCTGGATGAAACAAGCAATGAAAAGAATCAGAATTGAGACTTACAGTGTGAATGTAACATCATTTTTTACCATGTGAAATAAAAAATAACTGTTTAAAAAATGCCCTCTGAGGGATTCCAGCATCACTTCTGGTGTATGTCGAGGAGTTCTGGTGTTAAACGTGTCAAATACAAACCATTTTATGCTGATTTCACACGTTGTCTCTCACTTGTAAAAAGGAAGAAGAGTGGCAATCTTCCTCTGAGGTTCTGCATGTATGAATGGCAGCACAGAGTTAGCTGTGTCCCTTCTACATTGGATAATCAAGGCTTGAGATTACTTTCTCCCATAGAGGACAGTACTCATGTTTCAAGGACATGTACTTGCAAACTCCTAAGCATGACTATTAGCATAACACAATACTTACAAATCTGACCTGACAGGGTCTCATAGGCACTTTTGCATCAAAAAACACTAAATTGAAATGAAAGACCTAGCATTCCTTGACAAGGTACAYGTCCCCCGTTGCCCTTTCATGCTAAAGGTTTATACTAAGGCCATATTATGGTGAGAAATGACAGAGTCGCATTGTAATAATTGTGATCAAATCTTTAAAATGTCAGGACCTATGTATTTTGCGGTGGTTGTGGCTGAGTGGTTAAGGGAATCATTCCTCTAATGYGAGACATGGTGGTTTGATTCCACCTCTATTCAGTCACATGTCGAAGTGTCCCTGGGCGAGACAATGAACCCTCACTGCCTCTTATGTGAGTCTCATCAGTGTGATGAAAGCGCTGATTATAGATTGATTTATCTGTATTAGCTTTGTAGAGTCATAATAGAATGCTGAATGAATGTGTGTGCGAATGGCTACTGTATATGAGGGCACAGATTGTAAAGCACTTCGAGTATCCCGGTTAAATAGAAAGGTGCTATATATATAAGTACAGTTCATTTACCATTGATTTTAGTTACTTATAAGTAGCTCTTTAGGTTTAATTTTAGAGATTTCCCTTTTTGATTATTATGGTTTAGCTTTCTGTGTTCTGTTATTTGTGTTTTTACCTGATCAGTTTATTTCTGACATTAGTCTCACTAAGTTTAGATATCAGTATTGTTTTAGTTGACTAGTTTTTTGTAGGGGTGCACGATAGTTATCGGCCCAATATCTGGGAATTATGACATCATACTTATCAGTCTGATATCATAACAAACAGAACCGATAATATATGTACATGTTGGCCAGCGCGGCGATGAGAATGCATGTTTATTTTTATCTTTTTTAATCAAGCCGCTTCCTGTTCGGCATGACCCGAGCAACGTTCAAGTTGCGTCGGAAAAAACAACATTCTCACCAGAACAATAATTAGAATATTCCGTGCTGAAAAATGAGTCATTTTAATAATTGTTAATATTATTTAACCAATTAACCCTGTATGTTACACGCAAACTTTATAATTATAAACATCGGAACAACTACTCCCAAGTTGAGAACATGTAAAGTCTGTTACCTCCTGAACGCAGCACAAAGTTCATCTGCTAAAATGCTAACAACAACAAGCTAGCATTCAAGAACTCGTCGGGACTTAAATCATTGCTGAGTTGATTAAATTAAATAAAATGAGTTAAATAATTGCTGCAGGCTTTGTGAGACAAATTTATTTTAATACTGAAGCCTTGCCAACACAGACTGAATGGCTTCATTCACTTCCTCCACTGCCATTGCTAAACTACAAGGAGACTAAAACAGTGCAGAAAATCACCATCGTTCACAACTCCTCCTCCTCTTCGCTGATTGGCCCGATTGAAATTCTACCAGAGAAATCCATGCCAATGTTCTCTTGTCCTGAACATACCTCCTCACTCATCCCCACACTTGGCATCTCTAAGCACCACCCACTTTGTTGGAATTTTTTTAATTTGCCTGGGTGTGGGGTTTTGCTTTCACGGGGAGAGTTAGTTACACTTTAAATATAAGGTTATCAAGGGCTGCACAAAATTTTAGTTTTTCAAAAAAAAAAAATTAATCAGACAAGCCTGAAGTGTCAGGTTATTATCTTCTCAGGAACTGATGAAGAATGTGAAATTATAGCTTTTGAGGAAAAAAGATGCTAATATAATCAGTAACTGTGGTGCAGCTGATTGGAACCTTTTCCTTCTCCCCTTTCTTTTACATAATAAAAAGGTTTTGTAAAAAGTAAAGAGCAGGAATGATGAAGCAGGAAGATACGGCTTGTAAAATATGAAAATCACGCAACAAAAACTAATGAAAAAAAACTTAAGGAAAGTGTGGGCTTTTGTAAAAAAAAGTTAAGTAGGTCCTCTGGATGGGTTCTTTGTTAAAAACTGTTTTGCCTCTCCTCCAGGAGACTCTTTCTTTAGTCTGAGGAGTTAGTTACAGGTCAAAAACTAGGAATGTTGTGTACACTGTTAAGTGCCAGGAGGTCTGTGACCAGTTATRCATTGGGAAAACTAAACAACCACTTTTGAAGAGAATGACCCAACACAGAAGAGCTGTATCATTAGGCAATAACTCAGGAGTTTAGACTCATCTGGAGGCCAGCGCTCACTGTTTCAGGATGAAGATGTTCTCATCCTTGAGAGGAACGTTGGTTTGAGAGAGAAGTAAAGGAAGCCATTTTTGTGGAGAAAAAACATTCATTGTTAGGAAAAAACCTGCATCCTGATACTGAAGACATTTGTTTTGGACTGGTTGTCCTTATTCAGAAAGACTAGATTTTAAGTGATTTTTTTTTTATTTAAGTACAATATATGTTTTATATTTGTAACTCTTAAATTTTCAAATACATTTTTGATATTTATAAGGTTCCAATAGCAAAAAGAAATTAAAATGATTACAAAGCAAAAGCTTGGGACACCAATTCTTTAGGGGTGGGGTAGGCCCCCCCTGGCCRTCCCCACTTGAGGCACCCCTGGTGATTGACAGGTAATGTTTCACAGAGGAATGACATGACGAGCAGAGCTACAGCACTGTGCATCTATCTGTTGGATGCGAGAGACAAAGATTTAGTGCAGAAACAATTTGGGATGAGTAAAAAAATAGCAGTTTATTAATAGATGTGTTTTAGACTGGGTTTTGCTAGCAGATCTATTCTGACACAAACCGTGACAGCCATGACTGATTCTGCAGAATGGCTTTACAGCAGACAGCCGCTCTCCCCTCTTCACGGTACTGCGTACCAGCCCAGAATCTTTTAGTGGTACTTTCACCCCTGAACACAGTAAATATGTACATCAAATGAAATGTAATATTAGAAAATTGTACGATTTCTAATAAAAAAAAAGTGTATATTTGAATTTGATGGCATCATGGTTCAGTGTAATGTTTCCCTCTGTAAAGAATCCCCTCTTCTTTTATCAACAGTCTATAAATTTCTAGGTACTGAGGATGAGTAGACCAGCTGCTTGAGATTTTAGAGGACAAAATTGTCCCATTCTTGTCTGTTGTTRGATTCTGGGTGTTAAACAGTGCTGGTTCTTTGCTGGATTTTGTTAGTTGATACACCAAATCTTTTCARCTGGTGAGAAGTCTGGGCTTCAGGCAGACCACTTCAGCACCTGGATCCTGCTGTTGTAATAGATGCAGTCTTGCTACAATTTAAGCCTTTCCTATAAGACTTTGTTCAGATGGGAGCATATGTTGTTTTAAAATAGTATCTATTTTAAAAGTTGCTGGTACCTTTCCCRACGTGTAAGCTCACCGTGCCATAGATACAGCACATAGCATCAGAGAAGCAGGTGTTTGAACTACAGAACAAGAACAAGCTGGATGCYCCCTCTTCTCTTTGGTAAAGAGGAAACAAACGCCATGGTTTTATCCAACCACAGAACAGTTTGCCTCAGTCCAGTTAAAATGACTGTTGGCTCAGAGATATGCCAGTGTTTCTGAATGGTCTTCTTTCTTCTTTTTTTGCATGATAGAGCTTTAATCAGCATGTGTGGATGGCATGGTGAGCTGTGATGGCCCAAAAATCTTGGTCAGTCAAAACTGACTCTCAGCCTGCTCCAGTTCTTTGACCTCGGAAATTTCTCCAGATTCTTGGAATCTTGGAAATGATCTTTAGATAAAAGGACATTTGAAGTGTTCCCATTTTTATAATGAGGAACATTGTTTTATTTTTTACTATATTTTAAATGCTGATTCTCTGACTGGTGAACCTCTCATCATCACCAAAATGCTCTTTTTATACCCAGTCCTACCTACTGCCATTTGACCTAATTACTAATT
>NW_013952889.1:269579-272784 GCF_001266775.1 Austrofundulus limnaeus
AATTAAAATATTTATTCTGCCTAAAGTCACTAATCTGTGAAGTGATGGAGTAATGTTGCTCCATTACTTCATTATCCAGTGACTATAACAAAAATAACAATGTTATTTGTGTAAAAATGCTTAGTTTGGTTTGTTTATTTTAACCACAGCACAGCACACAAAAATGCTGTTGAATTCAGTTTGAAAAAAATTATAATAATAATTTGCGATAATAGTCAAAACCATCTGTAACGGGTGTAAACAACGGGAAATATTTTCCCTGCACAGAACTGTCAGCAGTGGAGTTTCTGGTGTGGAAAGTACCACGGTTGTGACAGCCTGTCATTAACCAGGACACAGAGGAGACTTCCTGCTGAGACAGTTCCCTGGTCTTTGAGGCTGTGGCAGCTCATTACGACAGCAGCTGATAAAACAGGAGCAACACGTTTAGATACTTCCATATTAATATTTGTTGTATGTATTTTTGATGTATTTGACAGAATCATGGTGAGGGAAACAGCACTGTTATTAGCTAGTGTAACATTAATATCGTCCACCTGTGAGAGTGAAAAGGTGGTGATGTTTTTGCTTGGGTCTTTGTGTGTTGGAGTGAAAGCAGATTGTAAGCCAAAACCCTCTGGGATCACTGGGCAGAATTTAGTGAAACCACCAGAGACTAATCATTGTTTGTTTGTCTACAAGTCATTCATATTTGAAGTGAAGCCAATTTGGGATGGCCACTGTAGCTAAAAAACCTTTGGCAACAGAAACAGTCTGAAMAYAGTTTGCAAGGTCCTAAAATATCAWATGGAGTCATGCTTAATGTGATATTTTTTGTCAATAAGTTTATAACTCCATCACATCTCATCATAAGATGATATTAATCTAAAATTGTAGYATTATAGGCAGCAGGCAATACATGTTCCTTCTTGGAATGCTTGGCCTGTAAGTCTAAAATGGTACAAACATGGTTAACAGTAAACAACTGAACAAAGAAGCACTGAAGGGTAAGGCCCTCTGCGTGTCATATTTGTGGTTTGYGAGACTTTAACATATCATCTTCAGTGTAATTACAAGCAAACARGCTTTGTCTTGCCATCATGTGCTTCCCTTCCCCCACGCTGCTTGATGATGCCTTTCCAGCTGCTCATGTGCTTCCACACCCATCTCCTCAGTTTTGTGCTCTGAACTCTACTTGCTGTACGACCAAACTGCATCAGTGCAGCTGTGCTGCCTTGGCTCATGCACAACAGAATCAATATTGTGACTTTGGAGACTAAAAGAAAGAACAAAAGTGAAACGAGTGTTGGATTTTTCTGGCAGTAGGTGAGCTGTCAAAGAAGTGAGATACCTGTTCTAACACATGCACCAACACATGTATCAAACTCAAGGCCTGCGGGCCCAGAGTGGCCTGCCACTGCATGTTGTGTGGCCTGCAGGAGCTTCAAAGACGCATTAATGTTTTGCTGCTTTAAAGCCAGCATTGACCTTAAACTACAGCTCCCATAATGTACAAAATGTCAGGTATTTTACCTACAGGTCCACAAGGTTCAGAAGTAACCAGTAGTTGTTGAAATTTGCTGCTTAAATTGTCCAATTTCATGCATTTTTGGCTACTTTTGCTGTGTCCCAGTTGTACTTGGAAGTGGGAACTTACAAGTTGTAAGTTTAAACTTGGAATGCCTCCAGTGGGACTTCATCAGAAAGTGGAACAATTCAGTGTGTAAAACTCTGTTACTTTTCTTTTATTAGTATTTCTGTAATATTTATTTGACATTTAGTCAGTCGTGCATGTAGTACTAAGTGTTTATAAGAGGGTGTGTTAAAACGCTGCTTCTATGCAGGAAATACCACATAGAGCTCAGTTATTGTTTGTTAGCTGTTCTCAGCTGTAGCAATGAGACAAGGTTTTGTGTTTAGTTGAAGTTAAACACGAAACGTCAAAGTTAATTGCAGATGGTTCTTGGGGGGCCACCATAATGCTCATGTGGCCCTTAGTGAAACTGAGAATGACACCCCTGCCTTAAAGTAATGACCAGATTCCTGCATATTAAAGTTTTTAACAAAGATGTGYGACCTGATAGACTCTCAGCTACTACCAGACACAGAATTTAAACTCAGGATCAGTAAACAACATTTTTTAAAATGTTTTAAACATAAATCTTGTGCATTTATTTAGGGCTCAGAGTTTGTGTTGGGGATGACTTGAGATGCTAAATAAAATGCAACTACAAGTAACTGATACTGGAGCTAAACCCAAATTATTAATGTTTTTAAAATGCATTCATGTATATCGTTTTTATTGTGAAGTTATTCCCCTAAAGAAAAGACGTGTGAATAACTTCCCAATGCATTATAAGTCTGAAGGCATGTGATATAAAACCAATCACGATAGTAACGGGGTAGTGGGTTTATTAACCAAAGGCTAGAGCATCTCATTTTACCATGGTTATATGTAACCTATCCGGCTTGCATGGGTTGTGGCCTACGAAGGATTCAACCCCTAAATTGAAACACAGCCAATGGTGCAGAACACATGGCACTCACCGTGGCTTCGTCTCTGGCTTCTTGTCTGGGAAATGGCAGTTGAGCTCCATGGTGCCAGGCAGTGGGCATAGGACCCATTGATCTGTATTACTGGACTGGACATCACGTGACTTATCATGCGCCGCACAGGTGCCGTTRCTGAGTCTTGACTCAGGAACATCCGTGGATGGTCATAAAAATGAGACGCAGTAGACAGTCACACAGGGAATATCAAAAAGAGCGCAATGTTTTGCCATAAATTGTCAACAATAYGACAGCAAGATCACAAGAACAAAGGTTATCACAATTTACAGGGCATTAAAATATATATAAAAAAACAAATGTGGGAAGTAGGTCAGTTACTGTATGATTGATTTGATTTGACAACCTTATGTCAGGTAAATCCACTCAAAGACAAATTTGCTGTTTCAACAAATTATATATTTCTATTAATATTGTTGTCACGTTGGGACAAAAGTGTAGGAGGTTGTAAATATGATGCACAACAGTAAAATTACATTTACTACTACTAGGCTGAACTGTGGAGATCTATATGACTGATAGCAATGTTCTGTCCAGTCAGCACGTTATGTCCCATAGTTTACGATTCTATCTATCTATCTATCTATCTATCTATCTATCTATCTATCTATCTATCTATCTATCTATCTATCTATCTATCTATCTATCTATCTATCTA
>NW_013952889.1:274344-277122 GCF_001266775.1 Austrofundulus limnaeus
GGAGAAAACCCACACAAGCACGAGGAGAACATGCAAACTCCACACAGAAAGACCTCAGGTCCGAACCGGGGATCGAACCCAGGACCTTCTTGCTGTGGGGCCTTGGTGCTAACCACTGAGCCGTCGTGATGCCTATTGATGTCATTTCCCCACTAGAAAAATTGTGTGATGGAGGTCCATGGAAGGCAAATAAGTTTAAATCAAATAAACAAAAGAGGATGCAGTTAAAATAAATAAAAGGTATTTAAGCTACGTTTTGAACATCCAGAACACGTCCAACACTTGTTGGCTGCTTGTGCTCTTTAGGTCAGACGTGTGTCGGGAAGCTCCTCTATTGTTTGAGACGCTGGGGAAACTGGGAACGCAGCTCGACCTAACACCGGTCGCTGTTTAACGGTGGATGAAATAAAGAAAGTGGTGGTACTTTATTTACTTTGAGCAAGTGAACGTTGTGTTCACAAGATAATTAATCCACCAGATAATTCAGAGGTGGTCTGTTCGGTGAGTTTTACTCCAGGAGCTGCGAGGCTTGTTTTCAAGCTTCAGACTGAACTGAAGCAGCAGCTGCTGACGTCATTACGCTTTTGCGTGATGAAGCATTCAGGACAAGCATGAAAAACTCACCACTCTTATGCCAATACGGTTGCAATGATGCATTTAGGTACTGAAATGGAATTGCATGAACATTAACGTGGTGGTTATGTAATACAGCGAATCGATAATAAAAAATCTGCGTTGACAAATTTACATTATCGACGTCATTGGTTGGTGCAGCCCTACTTGTGACGTCCACAGCCTACCCCAGTTACCACTACTGTGCATGTCTGTCAAGGACAGAAAGGTAGACGTGGCAGTGGAAGGTGTCAAAGCAGTTTGGAGAGAAAAACAAAGTAAAGAACAAAAAAAGAAAACGATTAATCGATTATTAAATTAGTCATCAATTATTTTAATAATCGATTAGTTGTCGATTAATCGATTAATCGTAGCAGCCCTAGTCAAAAGTAAAAAAAAAGATGAGGATGGAAAAAAATGTTTGTGGTCTTCAGCAGTTTGTTGTAAAAAAATTATTATGACCACCATTACACGAGAGGGTCACATTGTTTTGTACTGTTTGTTTGTCTATTTCAGAAATGTTGATCAACTGTAGTAAGAAAAGAGCTGTCCCTAGCTGCATGAAATTTGGTAGGGATTTTTGGTAGGGACCTGTTGTTCTRTTTTCCATCAACAAAATATTTTATTTGTAAAGACCCTTCCAAACTCACTTCTCATATAAATACCAGAAGTGGTATGTGCGGGGGTCATATGTGCTGCTACATGACCCTATAACCTTTATTCAACCAGTCAAATCCCACTGAGATCACAGAGCTATTTTGCAAGAGAGCCCTGAGTTTTTAGTGCACTTGTTGTAATTTTTATTTACTCCAAACAGCTGACACTAACAACATTTTCTGCTACTGAACTGACCTGATTTGATATTATGCTCTGATTAAAAAGTGTTCTTTTTTTTGAAAAAAACAAAACATTATTTTGTTGTCCACCTCCACCCACATACATTAACCAGCAGCATTTACTTTAAAATGATTGCACTGAGAGTCTGTTTCATGCACAAGTTAAAGGAGTTGCATGAGTTGGAGACTATAGGCTATTATTTAGTGTGGTCCTGAAAATGTAATCACAGACATCATAGACCAGTTATCGCTCTATTGGCCAAAGTTGAGCAATATCTATTAAAATGCCACTACTCATAATTTTTTCAAATTACTTTGTGMGGAAAGCTTTGAGTGGCATCAAGGACTCGCTTGTACCCACTCCAAGGACATTGGTAGATGGGGAGTTTGACTGGGCTGGTACAGATGACATAAGGAGAGCTCAGAGAGAAAAACTGCAGTGAAGATGAAATGGCAGCAAGTTTTTTCACTAACACTTTGATGCACATTTTATTTTACAATTTCGCTAATGCATACAGTCTCAAGTTACTTTGTCATTTTTTTAACGTTCTCAACATCTATGTAACACACATGTGCTTCACTGCAAAGAGATTGAAAACACCCACAAACATATCAGATATTTTTGAAACTGCCTCACAAACGCAGTCATCTGATATCTGGAGTCCACTATCTAGAAAGAGACAAGCATACTGCAGCAGACTGAGGACAAGTGGGTTTTTCTTTTCTCAGAAGGTTACATGTTGCAAAGTAAAATAATGTTTTTGAAATTGTATAACGGGATCTCAGGTACAAGTGATGCATTGTTGTCCTATGATACTATTTCCATAGGACCTATCGAAATAGTATCATTGCAGTAGATGGAGACATTTAATTTCTTTACTCATAATGCTATAATAATGCTGTGAAGGACAAATGAGTGGCTCTCATCAGTGTTAACACGAGCTGTCAGAGTGTGAGCTACAGGTTATTGATGAATGAGAGCTGTGTCCTTGAGCCTTCCAACCTTTCTCTGAGTATAAACTCTTTCTGACAGGCAGCTGTGTGCCTTGGATCAGCTGGGGGGTGTCACACCAGATACACAAAGTCCACTTCAATGAAAATGTGGAAAAAGTGCCAGAGTTGGTGACAACATGAWGTAATATTGCCCTTTACATGCTGCACTTAAAACATGGAAGGACATTTAAGCCAGTATGACTGTAGACAGCTGTGAAATCTGAAACACTGCTAATTTCTGACCAAATATTTTATTTCCTCTTATCTTTAGAATCTGACTTGTTTTTTCCCTTTGAGTCAATTCTTTTCTGTAATAGCATGAGTTTTTGAAGATTTT
>NW_013952889.1:277968-281566 GCF_001266775.1 Austrofundulus limnaeus
TGTCCAGGTGTCTCTGGTGAACTGGAGACCTGTCCAGGTGTCTCTGGTGAACTGGAGACCTGTCCAGTTCCAGCCCCACCCTGACCCTGATTAGGAACATGGAGGACAGGAGGAGGATTTTTCTTTATAGCAGGAAACAGACATTTAATTATAAAACATGATTTATTTTATGTTAATCTGAATCAGTTTAGTGTTGTTTGTAAATATATTTGACAGTTTTGTAGGAATGAACACGTTTGTAATGTTTGTTCAAAATAAACCTGCTTCTTATGACTTCTGTAACGTGTTTTGACTAAATATTATCAGTAAAAAACCTCAAATCATGTCCTTGCTAAGAATTAGAACTCTCTTGTAGATATAAAAGATAACATTTCGAAAATGCAATTATGCAACTATCAAAAAAAACTTCTTCTCAGTCACTGAAACTAATTTATTTACCACATTTTAAAGACCGATTATTATCTGGGCCCCGCCCCGTCCCGCCCTGCCCCACCTCTTCCCGCCTGTATAATGGTTGGGGAAACACTGAGATTGACTCAGAAACAACAATGACCCAGTGTTCCAASATTTGAGAGAGAAATCTGCTATTGCACCTAGAGATTGATCAGATACAACCAGGCCCGGTGCTAGTCATCTGGGTGCCCTAAGAACAACTGCAATGTGGTGCCCTAGCCCAGAAACGAAAAATAACTTCACACAGCATAGATTCAACTTTTTCTTGAGCAATTATGTTAGGTCAGGGCTCTAGACTAACTTTTTGCACTGACTGCACCGGTGCGCCTAATATTTTTCCTTAGGTGCACCAGTACAAAAGTCCGGTGTAGATAGAAACGTCCAGCCTCGGTCGCGGAGCGTATAGAACCTAAAGTTACTTGGCCGATATTTTATTTCCAGCTCGTTGCTTTGTTCCAAAAATAAAATACTTCACCGGAGCATCTGGTCAGAGGCAGGTTCAGATATAAAACTGAACTAAACAAGCAGGTCAAATAATTATTTAATCGACTCTGATTAAACAACAACTTCTAATTTGACGTGCTAAAAATAGCGTCCATGCTAACTCTGTAAAGAAACAAGCCGGCTGAATGAGACGTCACCTTTTACTGCGCATGCGTGTCACGTCAGTGTTGTGCAGCGTTCACACTGGAGTCTGATGCAGGTCACATTTAAATGGTAAAATGGCAGGGCTTAAAGTTCTCCGTCACCACGATGGAATTCCGTCACTTTGAATGTGGCCAGGACGGATTTCCATCATCTGTAAGGGAGGGGAGAAAAAGAAGAAAAAAACAACAACTCTGGTTCTGTTGCGGTGGTGTTAAAGCCACCCAGTCGCACCACTACTTTCAATAAATGAACCAAGCCCCAGTGCACTTTTATCCAATCAGAGCGGAGCAGAGGCAGGCCAGTAAAGCAGCAGGTGAAGCAGTCTGCAGGAGCAGCGCAGCGGTCAGTCCTGAGTGAGTGAAACCTCTCCTCCCTCATTTCGCTCCTTGGACTTTTGTCTATAAAACTTAACTTTTCTATTAAATGTTTGTGCTCAGAGCGTCGTTATCCAACAGATATGTCCAACTTTGCGTGTGTGACCAAACTGCTCGAGCAAAGACTTTGCTCGATGCGCGACATTCAGTTTGTTTGTCCGTCATGCTTTGCTCTCCTATCACCTCAGTAATCCTACAACATTTCACTAGTAAAGTGTTCTGCCACATGTCCTGTTTTACCATAATAACGTAAGTGCCAAATATAAACCCCTCCATCTCTAGTGAAGATGCACGCATTCTGCGTGAAGTCCGAACCGAACCGAGCCAAGCCTGGTGCACGGCGTGCGCCGCAGCGCGTACATGGTGTGAGTCAGATTCACTGTCTTGTTCGTCCCATATTAAAGCAAAGATGAATCTCCGTTTAACGTTGACCTCATCCTCACCAGGAGAACAGCACCATGTTCTCCAGGTGAGCATTTCAAATGTTTCTGTAGTTTATCAGTTTCATTTTTCACTGCTTGTTTATATTTATAACCATACTGTGACAGGGCTGCTCTGTGATAAATGTAATTCAATAAATGATCAAATGTGTAGAATAAACAGTATTAAATGATTACWTGARCTTGAACWATTTARATAACTGTTAAAATAAATCAGTCTAACTAATAAAAAGTATTTTCAAGTTATTTTGTTCTGTGTAACAAACAGATATTTGCTATAATTTTCAAATAAATAAATAGGATTTTTTCTGGTCAAATAAAGGTCAATAAATTAATCTGTACATCCATCCATCATTAGTGTTCTAACCAGTTCCAAACATCCATGTATCCGTTTTTCACAATACAGCTGACAAAACTGACAAGTTATTTTCTTTATGTCACCATTGTTTGGCACAGAGTTAGTTTATGTTCTGAAGGCTGCATGATGTCATGTTAGTTTGTTATGAGTGGACCTGTCATTAAATCAGGCAAATAAAGGCCTCCTAAATTCACTATTGGTGGTTATCAATATTTTACCTGTTTACTGGGTAAAGTTTTTAATGYTCTTAGCTTTAAACATGCAGTTCAGGGTCATCATTGCTTGGCACAATGGCATGTTCTGTTACAAATAAAACTAAATCAAGAATAAACAATATAAACGTAAAATTATTCTCTAAAATCATTGTTGGTGATAAATTGTCACATTAATTTTATTATCATTTGTTATCAAAACAAGATGATGCAACTAATTAAATGAAGCATCTCTCTCTAATTTAGTTATTTAATCAAGTGTTTTTTTGAAGGTAAAAGTATATTTAGGAACCTGAAAAATACACCAGAATGCAGGAAACTGCATACTAAATTCAAAATTTTCACTGACTGGGGTGGTTATGTCACACAGATGAGATTAACTTTATGTGAAATGTTTTGCAGCGACTGTAATGATTTTGTCACGTCTTTACAGCAACTTCAGCAAGGAACATAAGATAATACTAGCAACCATTAGCTTACCATTCTCTGTTGTCCTGCCTTCTCATCTTAGGCATCATACTGCTGCATGGTCCGGTACAATCTTCATTACTTTTCCTTCGAGTTTGCTGAAGACCATTATTGTTTTGTCATTTTTATTCATGTTTAACATTATGATTCCCTGCTCACATTGAGGCAACACTCTCTTCAATGCAAACACAACCAGGGCCAGGGTAGAATAAGGCCCAACCAACTGGGGCCAGACTTTACAATACAAAAGTGCCTTATGAGTGTAGATCCACTCAGAGCTGCTACTGAGTAATACTGGGGGAAGGAGGCATAAGAAAAAACGAATGCCCCATGTCTACAAGATCTAAGACCTGAACTCAGTATTCCAGAACAAGAACTAATACTTATCACAGTGGCAGACAGCCAAGACAGAGTTTCTGTCTGATATGGGTTTATGAGTTTTGGACTGATATGGTTGWAAGAGTGAGCTTAAAGTGAATTAAGCTTTTCCCACATCTCTCATACACAAGGTTATGAGGAAACTTTTACCAAGGTATTTCTCATTGCTTGTTAATATCTTGACTGTGCGAAGTGAAAAGTGACACAATAAGTGAACGTTCAGACGAGTTCAAGTTGATTCATAAAAGACTATGCAATCATTTATTT
>NW_013952889.1:282271-285844 GCF_001266775.1 Austrofundulus limnaeus
TATATATATATAATTATTGGCAAACAGGTGTTTTTCCAGGTAACTTTCGTCTGTTTCAGTCCAAGCCAGAAAAATTCAAGCAGTATCCAGTTCCTCCTTCCAAAATAAAATCTCCCCTCGGGAGTTAAAAACACACTTAGAGGCTCGGCCTCGGGTTGAGACCACCAGCAGGCGTGCTGGGTCCCTGGCTGTGAAGTCTTCCCTAATTAGCTCGTGGGATCAGACTTAAAGCCAAACTGAGGTTTCTCCGAAGAGAATCCCAGCTGTCTTCCTAGGTTGGAATCAAGAAGAAGAGTGTGTTGCTCAAAGCCATCCGGGTTAGTAAAAGAAACGGACGAACATTGGTTCTGCCCTCAGGTTTAGAGATGAGTCAGAGAAAGAAAGATAAAGATTTGCCAGCCGGTGCCAGCCCAAGGTTAAAATTTTGTGTTTGTTCAACATGATATGATAACCTCTTTTCAGCTTTCTTCTGATAGACTAAGAGAAATCACTGCAAAACATTTATGATGATTAATTAACATTTCTGTTTTGTAATCAGTTCTGAACCTTCTGTTAGTCCAGATAAATGAAAGATTTTCTCAGGAAAAATCCACAATTTTATTACTGTGTTCACAGTAAAATAAAAACAGTGATTTACATAAAAACACAATGAAAACATTGTAATCGGATTCTCTGATTTTTTTATACCGTTGTTAATCTTTAAGGCACGATAAAAGAAAAGAGGTGGACGAACAGAAGAGATTGTTCCGTCCATTATTTGATTAAGAGAACTGAGGGGGTTCTCTTCCACGGTTAGAATGACCTGTCAAGGCCTAAATAGAGTTCAATTTGTGACAGAGTCCCTGTCCTCTCGTTAGGCCTGTCCGAGGCCTGCTTCGAGGCAGTAAATCTTGTTTCTTCACTCGAGGTGTCCCCTATGTGGTCCATACATACTTGCTACAAATTCTCTGATATTGACTCAAAATAATCTAAAGAAACATCACATTTATTGCTACTTTGTGTCTTTGTGTAAAATACGATAAAAAAACATACAAAATTTCAAACAAAAAACTAGGATTTGTCATTTATTTTTTCTTCCTGTTGTACCAAACTCATACTTAATCATGACCCTAAAACCAAGTATAGACTGGGTATAATGGTACATGTAGATCATTTAATTTTTTCATTTATTTTATCAATCATTTATTCCAGATCTCCCATCCCTTACCGTTCTGAAACCTCATAATTTGCCCTCTCATTTTTCTTTACTGTTCAGTCCRTCTTTTTTCCTCTCCGTCACTACTTGGAAGAGGGGGCGGCGGGTGAACGAGTGTGAAAGAAAGAATACTCTATGCTGTTACCTTGGCAACTGCATCKCAGAGCTTAGCCAGTTCACTTCCACATACACGCATGTTCTCCCTTTCTTATTCTCCCTCCTTCTGCCTGGCCTACATGAAAGCTTACCTCGGATGAGAACGAAATAACAAGAAAAAGGAAGAAAAAACAAAACAAGGGAAAAGGTTTTGCTTGTTAGGTTGGCGCAGCATTTCAAACCTTACAAGAAAGCATTATGTTTTTTGCTCTGATGAATTATTATTACTGATGGCAGATATCAAAGACAGACCTTGTCAAGGAGCTACACAGAATCTGCAACAAAGGCAACACATGGGGCACACTGTGCATTAACTTTCTTCCCCTCTGTGCAGGTCCCTGTAAGGTGATTGATGGAAACAATTGTGGATAATGGTCTGTTACAGGAAACTAATGGAGAGCTCTGCTGCCTCACTCTGTGACACAAATCTGAGTTAATTTTCTAATTAATTTGATTTCATGAGATGTTTCCATCAGGGGCATCTATCTAAAAGCCAACTCTAGGTTATGTAGCTTGAACATTTATCACACATCACCAAAACGTGAAAGGGAGGTGATGATGTTTTTGCTTGTGCCTGTGTTTGTGTCTGTCAGCAAAATATGTCAGAAATCATTGGACAGAATTTTTTTAAACTTGCACAAATTATTAGTTGGACTTACATTTACARCAGATTAATATCAAGTCCATCCAAGATGGCTGCAACAACCAACTGACATTTAACAAATGGTGATAATTTTATATTGACCTATCATTAAGCATATATCATAGCATGTTTCATATGCACTTCATCTGACATGATTCATAACATCATCATTTTTTTATGTTTAAATTTTTTATACGATGTCCCATTTTTATACCAAGGTATAATCTTCAATCTGCCCAAACCTAACGGTCACCTCTCAACTTTCTCTTCGTTTTTGGGATGACTAACAACTAATCTGCTGACCTAAGAGAGAGTGAGGGAACATACGGCTGAAGCAGGTCAGGCAAATACCGTGGGGCAAGGCCATGCAAACATTTGAGGACAAACAAAATAATTTTAAAATCTATCCTAAAGCATACTGGAAGCCAGTGAAGATAAGCTAAAAAAAGAGTAATATGCTCTTGCTTCTTAGAACTGGTTCAAAGCCGAGTAGCAGCATTTAAAACCACCAGGGGCCTCATGTACAAAGACTTGTGTGGATTTCTTACTGGTCCTGTTCAGCATTGGGTGAGCCTCCATGGTCTTCAGTGCTGCTACAGAGAACTGTCCTGCAGGAACCTGTCTGCCTGCAGCAGTGTTGCACTGATCAGATGCTTTGTGAATGGCTCAAGATAATGTCACAAACCTAAAACAATAAATGCACAAATTTAATTCAATATGAAGATGGCAACAAGTGAGCTTTCTAATACATATATATTTAATATATAGAGAACAATTAATGCTATTTTAATAGCAACAGATTGGTGCACCTCTAAGGTAAACTATTAATTATATTTTTATTTTAAAAATGTATTAATTTTATGAAAAAAACAAAATAAACTATGCAGAACAGAAGAAAAAATATAAATGAAATGAAAGGCAGCAGAAAGAAGAAAAATATCTTCTAATATCTGCTCCTTTTCAAGAATAAATTCAAACAATCGTTATTGGCAAAAACCAAAACCAAACAAAAACAACATAAAATATCTTTATATTGTATTAAGTTGTGTTCACCATTATTTATATTATATGCTGCTCAAAAATAAAGGGAGCACCAACACAATCTAACTACACCACGTTCTTGCTCAATTTTTAATACTGTATGTCCGGCTTATTCAGTCCAAGGTACTTCACTTTAAGTTTCTCCTCATGTATTCTGCTTTGAAAAGGTTTAGATATAAGGGACTCACGGTGTTGTTTTCCCTTTTATTCTTCATTTGTTGTTCTCCAAAATCCACCTCGTATTATGACGTCGAGTCGTCGACACAGGTGGACCCACCCACTAACGGTGTGTGTTCGCAGGTCAGCTGCGAACACAGGCCACCCTATTATTTTGCATTGAGGACTTACTGCGCTTGACCTAAATCTTCACATGATTTGTGTATGGGAGTCTGTAGCGGTGAACACAGCGTGAACCGGAAGTGACTCACAAGAAAGCGCTCATGAGTAAAATGGAAGTTTACACATCAATAAATATACATATTTTTTTATTTTGCTTATTAGAAAACATATATGCAATATTTTTGGACCATTTATATTA
>NW_013952889.1:285854-287883 GCF_001266775.1 Austrofundulus limnaeus
TAAGTTGTGTTCACCATTAATACATATTATATGCTGCTCAAATATAAAGGGAACACCAACACAATCTAAAAGGTTTAGATATAAGAGACTTATGGTGTTGTTTTCTCCTTCATTTCTCGTTTGTTATTCTCCAAAATCCACCTCGTATTGCCCTGTAGCCTTATGACGTCGAGTCGTCAACACCGGGTGGATTAGGATAAACGTTTCCTACAGATGAATAAGCATTCCATCACTACTGATTAGGTGTCAGAGTGTGAAGCCCAGTATGTAAAAACTTATCCAAAACAATGCCAAGAGTCAGCAGGGCATCCAGGCAGCATTAACTTTTAGTGGAAAATGATGGTGGGTCACATGTCAGAAATATAGGGTATTTTAATGCAACAGGTTGCACGAAGGAAACATGCTTGGTTTCATGAATGCACACTGTTTCATGCATCTAGATTTGTGTGTTTTCTCTGTTGGAAATCAAAGTCTATGCATGAGGCCCCTGGTGTTAAATGCACACAGATGTCCTTGCTTTACATTTGTCCAGGGCTCTAAAGTGTGACCAATTAGGACACAAATTGACCTGATTTCCTAATAATAATAATGCGACTAGAATATGGGTTGTGAGATACTTTGTTAACTCACACACACAGAGACTTAAAACATAATCTCGACATTGAGGTACAAACAAAAATATGATACCTTTGGTAGATGTATAACTAGGGGTGGCTGTGGAGGAGTGGTTAGGGGAGTCGTCCTGGAACCGGAAGGTTGCTGGTTCGATCCCCTGTCCAGCCCTCTCAGTCGTGGTGTCCTTGGGCAAGATACTTCACCTGCCTTGCCTACTGATAGTGGTCAGAGGGTCCGGTGGTGCCGGTGAATGGCAGCCCTGCCTCTGTCAGTGTGCCCCAGGGCAGCTGTGGCTACAATGTAGCTTACCRCCATCGGTGTGTGAACGGGGGAATATCTGTAAGTGGAAAGTGCTTTGGGGTCCGGAGGGACTTGATGAAGCRTTCTATAGGTTCAGTCCATTTAACTTTGTTCTCTCTTTAGTGTTTGATATCAATCCCTGAACAGATAATAGAAGAGAATCACACCAGACACTTCAAAACATAGTGGTTTGACTAAAAACTTTATTTTAAACTATTGTTTGTCATCTGCTTTAAAGTTCCAACATCAATTATTTGTCTTCTGTATAATTTGATTGAGTCGAGTCAAACTGTGATAATATGTGTGCAATCAGTGAAATATTTGACTTTAATCTTATGCTGCTTCAACTTTCCTTTTGCTTCTATTACATTTTTCATTCCGGTCTGTCATAATATTCAGTGACTTCTTTGATCAAAATATGTCAGTTCTGTGTCGTAAGACTCTTCAGTAACACTTTTTTCTTTTGCTCAATTAAACTGAAGCTGTGTTGCATTACTGTTGCATTTCAAGTCTGCTGGAGTGAGTATTTTTTAGGGTCCAGTTACATTTTACATTAAGTTTGATTTTATGACTAAACACTGTTTGTGACTTTAAAATCTCCAATAATCTTAAAGGGATCCACGATTAGTTGTAACATTAGACTTTATTTGATTAACATATATTTTAACTGCAAAATATAGTCTGTAAAATACTGTAGGCTGTTCGAGTTTTTAAATTTTTGAAAATATATTTTAACACGGAAGGAGCCATTTTATTTACATGGAAAGCATACTGGGTAAATGATGATGTCGACTAGGTCAGGGGTTCTTAACCTTTTTGACCTCGGGGCCCAATTTGTTGAACATAAAGTGGCACGAGGCCCAGTCACACATTACTAATGTATGGATCAAAATGACAATTATTCTAAATCTTGGTTTGATTTTTATTGTATTTACATCATCAACTAAACTATCATAACTAGCATAAATAAATTAAATACACTTACAGTTTAAAAGGAAAACTCATGTCAAATAATCACAAGACATGATTATGACAAACATTTTTTTAAATAACCTGCCCATAACAATTATTTGAACAAATACAAAGGTCAATCAACAAACCACTCAGGCTTATC
>NW_013952889.1:291668-295974 GCF_001266775.1 Austrofundulus limnaeus
ACTTTGGTTTGTTAAGTTCAGTGACCCTTGACCTCCATACACAGGTGACTCCAATTATGAGAGGGTATTTAAAGGGGGGCAATAGTAAGTTTTTCTCCTCTTTGCATCTTCTCTGAAGAGTCGCAGCATGGGAGTCTCAAAACAACTTTCAAATGAGCTGAAAACAAAGATTGTTCACCGTCATGGTTGAGGCCCAGATATTTTCCCTGAGAGGGCCAAAATTAAAATCAGTCAGAGGGCCGCAGGCCAAATGCAATAAAATAAGAAATGCTTAAGTAAAGTTGTTTTATTTTTTTTAGGATTAAGCTAGTATCAAGTGTGGTTGCCCACATTCTTTTGTTTTGTTTGGAGGGTTTTTTCAGCCCATGTACATTGAGAAAAGTCAATGTATGCTTGGGCAGCAAAGGCTCATGGGACTTTTCGTGATTTAAAATTTGAGTATATGGTGTACAAATCTATGGATTTAAATCTAATCTAAATGTCTCTTGTTTTTATTTGTATTTTGTATTTAATCTTAACATAATTCAAAGATAAAGTAAGTACCATGAGTTAAGACTACACATTCTCCTCTCATGTCACTGAGGTCCTACATCCACATTTTAGTTGCAGGCTGAGTTATTTCTGCATTCTCCACTCTGTCATGGCCTGTTTTAAATAGTAGAATAATACGGTATATTACTGTAAACAGCTGGTATTTATATTGAACTAAAAACTAATTCCGTCACAGGGAGAACAGAGATTTTGAATGAAAAAAAAAAAATCAAAACATAAACGGACACACCTTTGTTACAACTAATATTCATATTTTAGTGTTAATATTTTTCAATTCCAAGAAATAAAGCAACAAACATTCAATTATACAGAGACAGATTGCGGGCTCCTGTGCCGCAGCAGGTAAATTAACTTTTTGCACAACACCTGTCTCATTTTCTCTTTGTACACATGTGGATGTTGTCGTTTGTTGTTGCCTGTTATAAAATTCATCAGATGTTTTTTCTGTCTGCTCCTTTGCTCCTCCTTTCTTCTCCGGTTCTACCTGTTTGCTACTATTCAGCTAACTTTARCTAACGTTAGCATCCATCTGCGTGGCTCGCCTCTCTCACGTAGAGGAATCAGTAAACATCCTCCTGCCAGGTTTTCTTTGCTGACTGGGTTTTAAAAATTTGTCAGCTTCAATGTTGTTTCCAGTTGTTTGTCAAACCCATTCTAACAAATAATTTCATTTATTTTGAGCACCGCTCGAATTTCTGCTGGATCTGAATCAAAGTTTTGCAGATATCTTACCCACCTGATTTCTGATTGGCCTGTCTAAGGGGTTTAAAGTGAAAGCTGCGCTTCCAAYAGGTTGAGAGAAATGTCTTAACTATTTTTAGCCAGGTGAACCTGAATTTTTAATTTATTTTTCCCTGAGGTAAAGCCAGAAATCTGGCACAATGCCAGAATACTATCAGCCCTGATTGTTAGACTAGTTAGTATTACAGTATGTGCATCCAAAAGAGGCTTCCAGTTGATTTTTTTTTATTTTATCTTCAGCATTTGCCAGTGTATTGGACAAAATTTTCATATGTCAGCATAAGTTATGTAAAATGTATTAGTGTGACAGGGCCTTTGGGGGAATATTTATGGACTGTGGATATGTCTTCTGAAAGTTCYAGTTGGCGTGCCACTGTTATGATGTGTCTGTAGTACACACCTCTCTAAACCCACTAAACTAGTTTTTCTCTGCTCTCACCTGGAGTTAGTTAATACTCCTCTGCCACCTGTAAACTGCAACTGAAGCAAGTTTTCAGCTGATTTCGAGGAACAATGTTGCAGTAAAATAAGATAGTAAATAATAAACCTACATAACTACCTACAAAGAAACTGAACAATTTATAACTTTGTGTCTTTGCTTTACTATACTACCATCTGACCTGAATCTTTGAAATGATACAGCGAACTATGTGAATTTTAAGTACTTTAAATAAAATGCACCACAGTTTCAAATACACACCATAAGCACACATAAAGCTCTCAGACAAATGACGTTGTACTGTTGAGTTTTTGTGAATGAAAACGTGGACGAGTACTGATTTGTTTTGTTGTGAGAATTTCTTTCTATGGTGACAATGCTTGTTTGTATCACTTGTCGAAGACAAAAAGCAAGCAAGTTTTTGACTGTGTGTAAGTGAACTACCAAACAAATTTTAATGAAACTTTCAGAAAACACCTGCCTGTACATCTACTGCTGTGCTAGTTCAGTTTTGAATTCAACTAGAATCAAGATGTCCTAATCATTGAAACTGATCCCATACATTTATTTTTTAACTAACATTGTTATTTTTACTTCTGTGTCAAACAYGTCTGCTGCTGGCAGTTTTATTAACTTTGAACTAGACTACATTTGTGCGTAAAAATATGGCCTAGAGACGTGCCTTACAGATGTTTGTTGTGTTTCTTTATTGAATCAGATTGTTGACAGTGTATTTAGATACATATTGTCTCAGCCAAAGACAGATGCACAACTTAAATTAAGATGTCAAATGGCAAGTCATTGTTCAGTAAAATGTAAGCTACCTGCTGAGTATAATGAATGATAAATGATCAAGGTGATGAGTACAAAAGTAATTGTACAATTTTCTGAACTTTTATCATAATCCATGAAATACACTCATCGGCCACTTCATTAGGTACACCTAGCTAGTACCGGGTTGGACCCCCTTTTGCCTTCAGAACTGCCTTAATCTTTCATTGCATAGATTCAACAAGGTACTGGAAACATTCCTCAGAGAGTCTGGTCCATATTGACATGATAGCATCACACAGCTGCTGCAGATCTGCCGGCTGCACATCCATGATGTAAATCTCCCTTTCCTCCACTTCCCAAAGGTGCTCTACTGGAATGAGATCTGGTGATTGTGGAGGTCATTCAAGTTCAGTGAACTCATAGTTGTGTTCAAGAAACCAGTCTTAGATGATTCATGCTTTATGACATGGAGCTTTATCCTGCTGGAAGTAGCCATCAGAAAATTGTACACTGTGGTCATAAARGGATGGATATGGTCAGCAACAATACTCAGGTAGACTGTGGTGTTGACATGATGCTCAATTGGTTCTAATTGGCCCAAAGTGTGCCAGGAAAAATCCCCCACACCACTGCACCACCACCACCAGCCTGAAYCGTTCATACAAGGCAGGATGGATCCATGGTTTCATGTTGTTGACGTTGTCTACATGCCTAAATGCACTGAGTTGCCGCCATGTGATTGGCTGATTAGAAATTAAGTGTTAACAAGCAGTTGGACAGGTGTCCCTAATAAAGTGGCCGCTGAGTGTATTTGCAATGTAGACAAATGTGGCTATTTCATATTATCTCAGTAAAACAAACATTATGAATTCATCACTGTGTTGAGGAAAAATATTGATACATTTGCCATGTTTCTGCTCTTTTTCTCAGATCGGTGTTACTTTTCTGAAACAATTTCTGTTGCCCAAGTTCTGAGTTGGAGGTGAAAACAAGAGGCAAGGAGTCCTCCCTAATTATAGGGGGCAGCAGCAGCATACATGCAGGACTCTACCTCTGACAGCAAGATGGCCAAACAGGTCAGTACTGGTCTCATTTTACAACTGGTTACTTGCTAAAGTAAAAAAGACACGCAGCAAGAACAACTAATGTGTTGAAGTCAGGATTTGCTTTAAACAATGAAGGCAAGACTGCTTCTAACAGTGTTTATTATTAATTTCTATTAATCATAGCATATACAAATGAAATGTTGCTGTGCCAATTGGTGTTGAAGATTTTTTTTAAATATCTCGTGACTCATTTTAGTTACATTTTCAGAGTAATCATTAGTTGTACATCTAACCCTCATCAACACTTGGTTTCAATCTAATCACTTAGACTTTTGGAATGCAAGATAGCTGGCAATGTCATAGTGTATAATTTTATTTTTGATTTCTCGACACTGCGCAACATGTTAAATTTTATTTACTTACTTTGCACTGCCACATTTCACATATTTCTAAAGTTCAGCCACCTTGAAAACCAAAATATTCTGTTTCGAAAATATTCTTTTCTTTTCTTTATAGTTCAGTCTTTTGCAGTTGCTGTTCCAGTAATTATAATTTGTGTGTCGTTTGTTTACTTTTAATTTGAAGGAACAAAACTCCAAGCTTTTGGATGAACACAGAGAAACAGAGGACATGTCTGAGAGGACCTCCCTAAACAGGAACCTCAAATCTCCTCAAAAAGGCTCCAAAAGGCTTAAAACCAATCCCTTTAAAGTGGCACTGCTGGATTCCACCGAGTATGAAGGAGAGATTGAGG
>NW_013952889.1:296064-302849 GCF_001266775.1 Austrofundulus limnaeus
GCATTTACACATTTTTAATTGGGATTTGCATGTTTTGAACAAAGCTATTTTGCTTTGTTGATATTTTGTGCTGCAGGCAGTGTTGTATTTAGTGTAGAGCTGCAAGCATCAGARAAAAGGACCCAACAGATTACAAGAGAACATCACACTGAGAACTCACCAGAAAAGAACAGTTGACACAGTGTTCCACATTCCATCAGGAAGTGCAGTGAGCAAGTCTTCATCTCACCCACAGTATCTTTAGTTATTACTTGAGCTTTGGGAAACAAGGCAATTCACGTTTGTGTGAAAAGAGCCTGAAGGCACACATGAAAGAGGATAGAAGATAAGAATGTGAGGCTCGGTACAACATACAGTTCTGTCTGAACAGGTTGATCTTTTTTTTCCCCCCTGAAACAATTTTCCAGAATATTAGCAAAAATAATTTAAATCCAATTACTAGATTCCAAAGGTGACTGTGTCACATTATTTTTAAGCATTTTTGCACAGGCTCAGTTTTTCAGACCACACAAAATGACTGCAGAACCATATAAATTCAGAACATGATGAGTCTGTAAGGAACCACTCCCTCTGTGCATCATGCTGCATTTTATGTTCCATAGATAAGCCATGATGAAAGGTAAGAAAATGAAGAAATAACGTCTGATGTGGTTTTGTAGGATGGGAGAGTTTTTAAACTTCCAGAACATTGCTATAATTTTTATTTGTCTTTGAGCTGCGCCCTTCTTTACACGTCTCCACAGTGAGCAAACTCTCTTGAAGATTTTTGAAATTTTGAAGCCCTTTCAGTGGTGAAAGAAAAAGTCCACACTTTTACATATACTACTTGTCATTCTTTGGTAGAAGGTGACCTATGACCTTTTATGGTCAGAGGCTTTCAATTGCTAGTACACCAATGTGGGTGAAACTCCTATATTGGTTTTACGGCACCTGGCATTTCCAGGCGGTCTCCCATCCAAGTACTAAGTTTTATATTTGAGGACACAAAACAAATAATCTGTTTTTTATAAAAGATTCTAAAACTAATCAAATCTAACCTCAATTGTACAAAATGCTCAATGTAATCCACTATTTATTCATTATTATATTAATCTATGTCACTGTTTATTTAGCAAAAATAAAGCCAACATGGAAAATCTGTAGACAAACTAAGTCCAGCATTTCATTCAACAACTTGATGAAGATAATGATGGATGACTGATGTAGATTATCTGCTGTGTCTGAGCTCATCTTCCTGTTGCATCATGACCCACTTTGGTCCAAGCTTCAGCTGTTGGACTGATGGTGTCACATTTGCCTCTGAAATCCTTTGGTACAGAGATGTTCATGGTCAAGAATAGCTGCAAGATACCCATGTCTTCTGGACGAGGCAAAAATAATTAACATTTCACCACCATGCTTGACAATTGGTACGAGGTGTTCACGCTGATATGCTGTGCTTGATTTTTACCAAACATTCGGAGTAAACATCTACTTTGGTCTCATCTGTCTAAGCAGTGCTTCCTAACACTGGTCCTCAAGGCACACTGCCCTGCATGTTTTAGAAGTTTCCCTGCTTTGACACACCTGATTCAAATGACAGCAGTTCAATAAAAGCTTATTAATCGGTTGTCAATTGAAACCAGCTGTGTTGAAGCAGGGACACATCTAAAACTTGCAGGACAGAGGGCCTTGAGGATCAGGGTTGAAAAACACTGGTCTAAAGGATTTTCCAGAAATCATTCAGATGCAGCTTTGCAAACTCATGTTTGTTTCTGCTGTATTAATTTAGAAAAAAAATACTTTCCCCTACCGACTCTTCTAAACAAGCCACACTCATTAACCCTTTTTATGTTTGTCCTTTTAAGAACTTTAACATTTAACCTGCTAACTGAGGCCTGCTGAGTTGGATATGGAGCATGGCCTGACCTTGGGGTGAATTTGSCATTGCTGTATTATTTTAGTATTGAACAGAATTTACTTTGAATTTAACACAAACAAACGACAAAACTGACTTTTTTCCCTCTGATGATATCCCTTTACTCAGAACACTAACTGGGTGCCAGAAAATCCATAGTTGTTAAATGATGCAACCCATGTGCAGCCAAGGAGGGAATGGAAGAGCAATGGTATTATTTTATGTCCACACTCCTTGGGGTAGGTTTGCAGAAGTGCATAAAACTTTGACAGCGTGTTGACAATGGGTCTGGGGAACCTATAACTTGACTATCATCCTATACATTCAACATCTCTTTCAGCTCTGTGAAAAACATTCTGAAATACATTTGGGCCTCTTTCATACCACATCAATAACCAGAGGTGCACATAAGCAGTGCGCAGGTACACATGCGCGATCAAAAAAGGAAAAAGCGCACCAGATGGGATGTCACAAAGCTCCCTTGCATACTTGATTGTACCTGATTGTCTGTCAAAACAACAGCTAGCATGGCTCTAGAGTGTGACCAATTTGGTCGCAAAAGCGACCTGATTTCTTAAAAAAAAAAGAAGAATCCAGTGGCACTGGTGTGAATGGATCATTCGATGCACCAGAGCGGGACCCTGATATTAAGGCCCCTGATTAAATGGACACTGCCTTCAACAAATTAGATGAAGTCCGGAGCCGTTTTGTCCAATCAGAGCAGAGCAGGGTGGGACTTTCAGTGAGAGCAAGATTGGTTGAAGCAGCGGGCCGGCTTGAGTCGAGCTGCTGCAGCGATCAGTCCATACATCTCCTCCTCCACTCCTCCTGCACTTTGCTCCCGAACTACCAGAGACTTTGGTCTGTAAAACATAACTTTATATTAAATATGTGTTCAGAATGTTGTTATTGAACAGATCTGTCCAACTCTGTGTGAGTGACTGAACTCTCCTCCTGAGAGACTGCTGTATGAGCGCGTCACTGCACGCGCAGGCTGTCTGTGAGATTCACTGAGTTTTTCTAATTAAACCACATTAACTAACAGAACATTTGTTTGCCCCAAATTAAAGTAAAGATGATTCTCTGTTTAACACCCCAGTCAAAAATTATATATTTATTCAAAAAATAAAAACAACTTGCCATGTTCTCTAGGTGAAAGAGTTTGAAATCTTATTTTAATTTATCATAAAGATCCACAAATTTCATTCACAATTTTATAAAAAAAAACAAGGTTCTTGATGAGCTAAACTTGTTTATATTTAGGACCATACTGTGAAACAGCTTTTCTGGGATAAATGTAWTTTATTAAACAATCAAATATGAAGAATAAAAAAATTACATGAGCTGAAACCATCTACGGTAGATAATATAATATTTTTGAATAAAATAGTCTTTTAAAAAAGAAACCAGTTTAACAAATAAAACATTTGTATGTTTTAAGTTAGTTTGCTCTGTGCAAAAGACAAACAGTATTTGCTGCTTGGACTGGAGAGTGGAAAGCTGGTTTAACCAAGGCCAAAGATCCAGAAGACCTAACAGGAGCTGTCAATCTGAGGGACATGTTAGTCTAAAAGACATTTAACCATGAAATGTTCAGTTTGTGATGTTCATATGACACCCAGMCCCTCAGCCACTTAGGTAGTTTACAAAATTTATGCAGAGTAAAAGAATAAATAAAAAAAAACTTGTTGGACTGATTTGACATGATGTCCTGAGATGTTGCAGCTGATAGGAGTCATAAAACAGAACAGGGGGATGTTCGATGCCCTGACGCCCCTCTAGATAAATGTGTTAAATGAGTGAAGGAAAATATGAGCACCGAGCAACAACCCTAGGTTCTCCCCTGAGAACCAGACCAAACATTTTATGTGCAACCCTGTCAATCACTCATTCCAGTGGGGTTATTAAAGCTGTTTGTGTGTGAATGGTTCTTCCTGATTATTCATCCACACTCTCATCTGTGGCAGTCATGACCAGTGAAATGTAAGAAGCTCATGTTTATCATTTCTGAAAGTCCCTGATGCCTCCAGGCATTAGAAATAACAGTGCTGATTACACTTTTAAAGTATCCTCCTTGGCGACAGTGCCAAATTCATTGGTTAATTAGGTCTCTTCATTTTTGGTCAAGAAGGCAGGTAATGTATATCTTTTTGTTCTGTACAGCCCATGTCTCAWGCATTGTCAGGCCTGACTGGGCTGGTGTGCTCCATGGATCTATTTTGTGTTACATTCTGGTTAGCAGTCTTTTAGTGCTACTTAGTACCTGTTTAGGTTGTCGTTCTGGTGRCAACACTGCAATCAATATCTTACACCTAATGGTAAATTGCTTAAAATGGACAGCAGATAAAGCTAAGCAKTCGTTGAAGGATTACGTATTACTTGTTGTAATATTGCTGTGATGGATACCTTGAATTGAAGTGACATCAAAAATTTATCAGTTGAAGAAGTACATCATTACTTTCTGAGAGTTTAATTAAAATTCCTTCACTGGTTCATGAGATAATTAGCTAATGCTACAGGCAAACCAACACACACACAAGTTGTTTTTTTCTATCCTCGTGGGGACCTTGCATTGACATCTATTCATTTTCCAGGCATTTCTATAGCCTAACCCAGACCGTTTACCCTAAACCTAACCACCCCAGTACAAACATGACCCAAAATCTAGCCTAGTCAAACTTGAAATTAACCAAAATATTAAAAAACAAAACAAACAAAACCATTTATTAACTAAGCCTTGTCTGATGCAGGCTGTCTGAAGTGCTGCCACACAGGATTTCTTCTTTCAGTCCTTTCTTAAAACCATTAAAAATAAATAAATTCGTGATTTATTTTATCTAGTGTGAAATATTCTGGTTTTATTTGTATATTAATCAGATTAATATGTTTTTACATAAAAAACGACTGTTTTAATATCCCAGCATTTTGATGCAAAAAAAGCAACATGCCTAAATAAAACTGTCAGAGCAACTCAGAGAAACAGACACACACATCATCCATCTTGCTATATTAGTGAGGACTTCACACACACACACACGCAGCGCTCATAGTCTGCCTCAGTCTGCACTCGTTTTTTCACACCGGGCAAAAAATGCATTTCAACCAGCTGAAGTTAAGTTTAGAGCACAGTTTGAAATGTACACTGAAGGAAAACCTGCATCACAACTTTTATAGTGCGGTCAGAGCTAAGGTGATCTACAGCGTCTGTCTGCTGCACGGCGGCAGCTCTAACGTAACAGCGAGAAAGGACCGAGAGCTTTTTAATCCAGCAGGGAGAACAACAGTTCTTCTATGCCTCCTGTGAGCAGTTCCAGCATTTTAAAAAAGAAAAACAATGTGGACACGCTAATTACAACCAAAAGTAAAAACATGGCGGCGCTCCCATTCGAAGTGAGACAAACTCAGCTGTTCTCTCTACCACACACAGTCTGACACAGCGGACAGAAACAGCTAAAATTAGACAGTTAAAACACTTTAAAAGTTAATAACTCACCCTTATTGTTGTTGGCACTCTGTGGAGATTGTGCTGAGGCTGTCACTGTTAACAGTGAACACCAGAGGGCGCAATTAACAGCTTTCTTTGAGGCACCGAAATAAAGCACCGAAATTAGAGTTGTGTTTCGGTCTGTGTACTACCGTTTATGTTCACCCCGGTACCATACTGGAACCGAGTTTCGGTACCCAACCCTAGCGCTATCATGAGTCCTGCGTCATGCCAACAGTGAATCATTGTGAGACGATTCATGTGTGGGGTTGCCTCTCATCCAGAGGAGTGGGTTCACTCAACTTTTCCCCTACAAATACTGCCACAAACAAGGAATAGGATCAAAACATCCTCCAAGAGCAACTACTCCCAACAGACCAGGATCAATTTGGAGATGAACGATTTTTTTCCAGCATGATGGAGCACCATGTCAAAAGGCAAAAGGGATGACCAAGTGGGTTGATGAACAAAACATTGAAATTTTCGGTCCATGGCCAGGAAATTCCCTGGATCTCAGTTACATTGAGAACCTGTGGTCAATCTTCAAGAAGAGGGTGGACAAACTGAGTGGCTCGAGGTGAGTGTGTGTGTGCTGTCTCCTTCATGGTGTGGGCTGCAGGTTTTTTGTGGCGTTTTCGCTTTGCTGTGCCATCGTCCTACTCTTCGGCGGTGTGGTAGGTGCCGTGGCATGTCATGGTTGTGTGGCTGCCTGGATTGTACTGGGGGTATCAGTTTGTCTATGGGGTGGTTCTTGTGTTGGTGTTGGGATTGCCTGACRTTTTGTGTCTGGTATGACTTGTTGGCTGACTCAGTTAGTATGAGGTGTGTTTTGTTGTTTTGCAAGCCTGGTTGTGGCTGTAGTCTGATGGTGGGCTGAGGTTTGTGTTTGTTGGGTGAGTGAGTGAGGGAGCAGTGTGGTGTATCGGGGACTGTCAAGACGAAATAAAAAAAGAAACAGAAATGCAAAAACAATTGTCCTTGCTCTTGTCTGAAATATTATTGTTGAATAATAATACATTTGCAGTCCTACTGACCGACATGATGAGAACTTTTAGCAATCTCCAAATAATGCTCCACCATCCTCAAATACAAAAAGTAGAAGTTAAAGCACTTTTTCTTGCAACACCCCAGAGATATTAAGAAACAAGACAAAAATGGAATTACTTCATCTGTTTCCGTGGCAACTACTTGCTCCACAAAAAAGGTGCAGGAGAAGACAGTAAGTGTGAGAGTATAAAACTCTGTGTTGTTGTGTGTTAGGTGTGAATACAGTTATTCTTGGTCTATATTAAACTTCTGCAAATGAATACATCACAAACTAGTGTTGATAACATTCTAGATGGATAGCATCTTGTCAGTTCATTATACAGACTTTAATTCAAAACCCCTTTAAGGATGTTTTTT
>NW_013952889.1:303054-304693 GCF_001266775.1 Austrofundulus limnaeus
TCTAAAATGTCATCTCAGAACAAGTCCAAGTGTATGACAAAAATATATTTAGCCCACCTTAGTAGAAATAAAACATATAATATCACATCTTAACATCTTTCTTGCTGAAGGGAATGGAGAGTTTATTAGATCGTCATGTAAGAAATGGTATTTTAATGCTATCAACATTAAGTCCTAAACAACATGCATATCTGGCAGGTCTTTCTACAGAAACAGCCTTACATGATATTGTTTTGAGAATAGAACACAGCCTGGCACGTGGACAATATGCACTAGGCTGCTTTTTGGACATACAAGGGGCATTTGACAATGTTCCTGTAGAAGTTATAGAAAGAGCACTTGCCAGTAAAGGTGTGGATGAGACAACTACAAACTGGCTCATTTTCATGCTTCGGACAAGGAAAGCATCTTCAACTCTGGGGGACTGTTCGATAACCGTAAACCTCAGACGGGGCTGTCCACAGGGAGGAGTAATCTCGCCCCTGTGTTGGCTCCTGGTTGTTGACAGCCTACTAAGTGAGTTAAATAGATCTAGACTTCAYACACAAGGATATGCAGATGACTTGGTCATACTTATAGAAGGCTTCTGCCTGGGTACTGTTTGTAACATAATGCAGAGGGGACTAAATATAGTATCCAGATGGTGCCGGGAACAGAACTTTCTGTCAACCCGAACAAGACAGAATTGGTTCTTTTCACTCACAAGAAGTCAAGGAAGCATTACTCACCTCCAAATTTGAAGGGTGTAGAACTCTTCCTGTCAGAGTCAGTTAAGTTCTTGGGTGTCTATCTAGACAGGGAGCTTAACTGGAAAAGRCACGTAAATGAAAAGTGTAAGAAGGCAGCAATGTGCCTATACCAGTGCCGTAGAATTGCAGGTAGTCGTTGGGGTGCTACCCTAAAGGTTATCAGATGGATTTACACGGCCATAGTCCGCCCCATGCTATGCCATGCTGCTTTAGTGTGGTGGGTTCGAGTTCAAGTAGGGGTGGCAAGAGTGATGCTAACCCATGTGCAATGCATGGCTTGCCTGAGTATCACAGGTTCCATTAGAACAACACCCACGGCAGCCATGGAAGTCCTACTGGACCTGACTCCACTGGATTTACACATCTTAGGGGAGGCTGCATCCAGCGTGGTGAGGTTGCACCAGTCTGGTAGGTGTAAAAACCTATCTGACTCACAGCACATTAGAATCTGGGACTGGGCAGTTGCTGCTGTTCCAGTAACTGCAGGACCTGGAGACAGTAGTCCAGTTTCAAAAATGGACGCATCAAACAAATTTCTGCAACCAAACAGCGACAATTTTAGCCTACTTCATCGTTTTTTAATGCTTGCTTTGTCACAACTAATTTTCAGAATGCATAAATGCAATGTTTTACCTATAAAAATAATGTAGTTGCTTTCTCTTGGTACTTAAAATTATATTTGAGAAATTCATTACTGGATGTTGCATGTTCTCTCCGTGCATGCGTGGGTTCTCTCCGGGTACTCCGGCTTCCTCCCACAGACCAAAAACATGACTGTTAGGTTAATTGATAACTCTAAATTGTCTAAATTGATGGACTTGCGACCTGTCCAGGGTGTACCCCGCCCCTCGCACTGTGACTGCTGGATAAGGGCACCAGTGACCCATGCA
>NW_013952889.1:305870-312184 GCF_001266775.1 Austrofundulus limnaeus
GAGAGAGAGAGAGAGAGAGAGAGAGAGAGAGAGAGAGAGAGAGAGAGAGAGAGAGAGAGAGAGAGAGGCAGCAGATTAGTGGGGTTTGCAAGCACAGATTTGATACGTTAAGAGGGAAAGTTTGTGCGTGAGAAGAAATTCTGAGCGAGAAAAGAAAGATTTGAGGGAGAACAGGGAGTATTTGAGAGAGAGCAGAGGTTTTCAATGCAATTATTACAAATTTTGAGATTGAAGATGCAAACTCCTACTGCTAAACTGAAAATATAAGCTCTTGATAATTGGCAGGATTATTCTTCCATAATCCTGGATGTATATATCTGTGTGCAGAATTGGTCTCAGGTGTAGTTTCTATGGAAATAAAAACAAAGACAAACACAGGGTAATGACAATAACTGTATAAAAGTGAAGAGTAGTGAAGACAGCAGCAGAGTGAGAAAATGTTAGTTGTCCAGCAGTCTAGAGCAGGGGTTCTCAAGCCATTTGGGTCTGGGGACCCCTTACAAGGCCGAAAAAAATTTCAGTGACCCCCTCATAAACCAAATGCTGTTTTAAAACATAAATTTATTGTCATTTCAACCCCTAAATGCAATGGGAATATACAGTATATTTTATTAGGCTTATGTTTGTTTTGTTAGTTCGTTGTTCTCCATGCATTTTTAAAAATTAAAACCAAATTAACATTTTAGTAAAAGATTTATGAGGACCTCCAAGATATCTCTCGTGGACCCCTGGGGGTCCAGGTACCCCAGTTTGAGAACCTCTGGTCTAGAGAGCTTTGCCACCAGGCAGAGGTAAAAAAAGAGCAGCATAAAAACACCCTTTCTTTTTCCATTTTTGATCTTGTGGATATGTGTGTTTGTTTCTGCAGAAGCATTCTAAAGGACAGASCCTGATGGACATGGTGTGTGAGCACCTCAACTTGCTGGAGAAGGACTACTTTGGCCTGACCTTTGCTGACACAGACAGCCAGAAGGTCAGTGAATTGTGTACCAAAATAATCCCATGAGATGCTCTAGTATAACACTGAACAATCTGAATTCCACTCACTTATGGGCTGGTCAGCTCCCTCCCGGGGGCTCTATCCATCAATTATAAGAGAACTTTCCCAGCTCATGCTGGGTTTGAACAAAAGGCAGTTTTGAATAAGCTTTCATAAAATAAAGTTGTAGACATATTTCTAAGAGATTGGTGGAATAAATAAATTCTCTCTTTAGTTTAAATACGGACTGAAACTATTGGGACACATGGGACATTTTAGGAGCTAAAGAATGAAGTTATAGCTTATATAAATTTAAAAACTTTATTGATTAATTTAATTATTAATTTGTATATCTAACACATTATCAGAGATGGAAAGAGTACTAAAATAACATACTGAAATACAAATACAGTTTCTCTGTTGAAACTTTACAAGTAGAAGTACTCATGTAAAAATCTACCCAGATAAAAGTAGAAAGTTATTCATGCAAAATTCCCTTTGAATAAAAGTTATTTCGTTACTTTTTTAGGACATTCGATTATGAGGCACAGAGGACAAATAAAAATTTCTCCTAATACAAATGCTTAAATTAAATAAGAAATCTCACAATTTCATTTATATCCACCTTTATAATTTTAAATATAAAATGAAAATATTAACTTTGCACACGAGTTTATTACCATAATTACTGTAAACACAGAGGAACTTACATGTTTGGTAGAACATAGATCTTAGTTTATTTCATAGCTGATATGAAGAAACGAGTCTCTGTGTCTCAGTGGAGAGTTCACATGACGTGACGTGATGTTGGAGAGTCTCCACAAAAGCTGCGCGCGCCGCAGACTTTGTGCGCAGTCTGTTTGTCTGTCAAGCTTTTGCTCTCGTACTTACAGCATTTTCACAAGTTGTAAAGTGTACTTCCACGTGTCTTTGTGTTACACTATTTATTATATCATCCAGTAAGGCTGAATCTGTTCCTGTTAAATGTATTTTTGGCACAACTTTGCGCGTCCTTTATTCAACTGTGTCCATGTGGATGTAATAATTGTTAATCATGTGGATGTAGTAATTGTTAATCATGTGTGTCTGGTGTGAACAATAATCATTTTCACATCATGAACAGTTTCTCAGAATCACCTCTAAGTGTCGCCAATGGAACCAAAACCACAGAAATGTGCGTACGCCAGCCCTGGAGTTGGCTTGGGGCCGCGCACATTTCCACGTTCAGTTGAGTTTTGATACATCCAGAGTTTTGCGTGGAAAATGGCGTACACAAGGTTTTTGTGCGTACGCACTGTTGATACATGAGACCCCTGGCCTTTTATAATACAATATTTTATTTAATGTCCAACTGATGCGTTGTAGCAATCAGTGACAGCTGCTAATGTGACTTTGATTTTGATCAGTGTTATTGCTTAATATGACTACTTTCTGCTTTTGAAGTTAAGAAAGATGACGTTAAGAAAGAAGTTAAGCTCATTTTAAGATATTTGGYAAATCAACTGTACCCAAAATCTGTATTTTATCGACTGACATGCCAGACCTTGTTGATGGCATGTTAGTTCAAGTATGTGTTGGCAACGTCAACCAACTGGGGAGAGATAATAGTGTTACTGTTAAATGGGTACCAGGACATACTGGCATTTATGGTAATGAGAGAGCTGACTACCTTGCAAGAGCTGGCAGTCAGGCCCACTTTAAAGGACCAGAGCCTGCTATTGGCGTTTCAACAACAATCTGCAGGACTGCCCTACAGACATGGATCAGACGTCAACACTCAATCCGATGGAGGGAGCTGACGGATTGTAGACAGGCACGGGAACTGATAAACGGCCCAAATCATGGATTTGGAAAATCCCTTCTTGCCTTGACAAGGAATACTTTAAGTACACTGGTTGGAGTCCTAACTGGGCACTATCTGCTCAACCGCCATAAAATGGTGATGGGACTCCAAGACAATGGTCTGTGTGATGCCTGCGGCATTGAATCAGAGACCTCTTTGCACTACTTAGGCCAATGCTTGGCTCTGAGTAGTCTAAGGGAAAGAATTCTCGGAGACCCCTTTGTGGATCCCRAGAAGCTTAGAACACTGAGGGTTTCTAACCTGGTGTCCTTCATCCGAGGGACAAAAAGGTTTGATTAAAGCCCAGTATCTTCTGGGGAGAGCAATGGGCCCACTTATGAGGCCAATACCAAATACCAATGTGTTAGCAAAAAATGACATGTTAACTGAGGTTAGTGAGGGCAACATGACTGAAGGAAAAATATTTACCCCATCTCAAATTCTCTGTCTGTGGGCGTGGCTGTATATTTGGTCAAAAGAACAGGATCATTAAAGTCAGACTTCATCAGAGTGTAGCTAAAGACTTCTGTTTGGGGTTGCTCCTGATTTGTAGACCAAACAAGACTTAAAATTAAAATGTCATTGCACATCACTTTCTTCATCTCAGTTGGCAGAAATAATATTTTAATCTTTGCTCTTCAGCAGAACAATTGTTCCAAGTCATTGCTTTGTAAAAGAATGAGCAAACCTTTTGTAAAAGCTTCAACAATCGGTAATTTGATCTTCTTTGGCTTTTCCACACAAAAAAACAAACAAACAAAAAAATAAATAATCAGCAGAAAGCACCTTGCTGATCTAGGGCACAACCCACCAGAGGGTAGTGTGGCAGGGGGGCGAGGCCCACCTCCAGCAGTTGGCCCACAGATGAACCAGAAGAGGGGGCCGCCCAAGTCCCAGCCTGACAAATATCCAGGCATACACAGACACAATCACACATTCCCACCCTCATCCTCACACCCACTCATTCAAAGACACACAATATTCCACTCACACTCCCCATACACCCTCTGTACCCCCCCAGGTCCCAAACAAACACATGGGTTGTTCTTCAGTAACACCGTAAACTTCCACTGCAGCTCTGCAGCAAAACAGGCCCACACAGGTGTATTTACCTAAATATGTTTCCCCACCAGAGGGGGCACCGCAAAGGCTGAAAAATCCTGAAGTCTGTCAGAAATGAGTGGTGGCTTTATATTTTATTATCATTAGAATTTTATGCTTTTGTAGCTCGAAAAAATGATTGTATTATACATGAATAAATACGGTAGACGTAAACTTGTTACACTGAATGTTTATAACAAAACTAGATGTAAAGTTTCCTGTCTTTGATGATGAAAAATGCAAACACTTTCTGCAGCAAAAACCTTTTGTCTGTGAGAGTTTCAGAAAGAGTTTTAGCTTGGTAGTGGGTAATTTGCTCTTCCACAGCGTGTTGCTGCAGTTGAACAACCTGATTTACAGCTACTGCTGCTACAAGTGAGTCCACGTGAGCTGCACTAGAGCTAAAATATCACAGCCCCCAAATTTCATATGATACCCCTATATTATTGGAACCGTTCACTGCACAATCGGATATTATAAGATCAGAAAGGTAAGTGCCTTTTGGCACAACAAAAAACAAAAAGCTTGAGCGAAATTTGCTTTCTGCGAGTTGGAACAGCGCAGCAGGAGAGGTTTCACAAATCTATTCACCATATGGAGAGGCTTCCATTAGGAACTGTGATGGCAATTAGATGAAAATGTGACACCAGGGTATGGATTAGCCATGTTTCCAGTCTGCTCCATGTGAATGCTGCCTTCTGTCTTTTCAGAATTGGTTGGATCCCTCTAAAGAGATCAAGAAGCAGATTCGCAGTGAGTGTTATTTCTGCATAGCTGCTCTAGAAATATTTCTTTTCTGCAATATAGCCTCTTTGTGCAAATGCAATGCAGACTTGTCATTAACAGGTTTTTTGTTACACTCTGTGTATATTTAAACCTCTGATATTCACAGCGTCTCCTCCCTCAGACTCTTCGTGGCACTTCGCGTTTGCAGTCAAGTTCTACCCTCCAGACCCCTCCCAGCTCACAGAGGACATCACCAGGTAGCACAAACACACACTTCTGTCAACGAAACACTTGTACATCCTCTGCTTGTGCTGTCAGATTCTTTTCAGAGTTAATCAAAGAGTAAATTGCTTACACAAGTCAGCTTTGTAGATTGTAGATCTTTATTTATTGTGTCAGTGATGCGTGTATGCATTCGCATATTGTAACAATTTTGTTGTTACAATATGCGTAACACAAAGCGGTGTCAAAGCACACCTCACTCCTTTTTCAAGGATTAGACGTGCTACTAACAGCCATGGATTAGCCACACTGAAAACCTGTTGGAACTTGCATGGCTCTGAGCTGTCTGGCTGCCAACCCTCCCTTCTATGCTTCCCCTTTTTGTCTCATCTGACAGATACTACCTGTGTCTGCAGCTGAGAGATGATATCCTGTCAGGTCGACTGCCATGCTCATTTGTCACTCACGCCCTCCTGGGCTCCTACACCATTCAAGCTGAGCTGGGTGACTACGACCAGGATGACCATGGCTCAGATTATGTCAGTGATTTCCGCTTTGCTCCCAACCAAACCCGTGAGCTGGAGGAGAGAGTGATGGAGCTCCATCGAAGCTACAAGTACTGAGATGACACAGTGTTATTTTAATGAAACTTTATTTTTTCCACAGATTTCTCTGTGGTTGTTTTTTTTTCCATTGCTTTGTGTAACTTTCATGGGCCTAGTTTTTGATGGATGCTATGACATTATGCATTGATGAAATAGTTAGTAGAAAAAGTTTTTTAGTTTCTGAGTTGTCTCTGTGCTCTGTCATTATTAGTGAATATATCAAGCCTATTCTAAAGAAATAATTCTGTTCACAGTTTGGATTTATTACCTATGAAGATTGGTTACAGATGTTGTTATTCTGCTCACAGGGGAATGACGCCAGCAGAGGCTGAAATTAATTTTTTGGAGAATGCAAAGAAATTGTCTATGTATGGGGTGGACCTCCATCACGCTAAGGTCGGCTGTCTCCATAATCGTTTTATTTGAAATGAAAGACAGCCTCATCAGCACGTTCAGGGTTACTCATAAATAATGTCTGCATGTGTCTGCATCAGGATTCGGAAGCGATTGAAATAATGCTCGGTGTCTGTGCCAACGGCCTGCTGATTTACAGAGATAGGCTAAGAATCAACCGCTTCGCCTGGCCAAAGATTCTCAAGATTTCTTATAAAAGAAGCAACTTCTACATCAAGATCAGACCTGGGGAGGTATGCATCATGGTGACGGATTATTACAGAGTGTAATTTGTTATAGATGGTGTGTGTGGAGCTTCAGAGATGTAGATGTTGACCAGAATGAACTTGCATAAGACAGAGGTAATGTGAGTTTTTTTAATAGTGACATGCTGAGAGAAAACTTTTTTTTTACTTGTACTGCTTTAATACCATATATATATATA
>NW_013952889.1:323019-325980 GCF_001266775.1 Austrofundulus limnaeus
TGTGGTCTCTCCTGCAGAGATAATGGCATTAAACAATGAAAATTGGAAAATAAAATAAAAGTTCACACTGCAACAGGTTAGGCTGACATGAAAAAATTATTCTCAGGGAAATGTTTAATTTGACCTATTTGTTACAAAGAATGTGAAGTTTGGTGCTGTTTATTGCCCAATGAACATACACAGCACAGCTGTAAACAAAAAAATACATTTAGTCTCTAACATTTAAACAAACATTTCTATAAACATTTCTTGACTCGTTTTAAATTATTCAAATAAAATCACAACTAAAATTGTACTAAATCTAAAACATATGAAGTGTAAAAAAACCCTTTATTTTACTCCTTTAAAACATATTAGAATGAAAACACACATTAATATCAAAACCTTTTCTGAAGGTGTTGCTTAACTTTACAAACATTCTGTGAGACAAATTTTATTTCAGAAAAGTTACGTAGTCACTGCGGGCATCTTAAACCCATCTTGAGAGGGGAATTGCTATATTTTCATCTCAATTCATTTCATTTATATAGCGCCAAGTAGGGCTGCGCTGTATATGCGGTAGAAACGGTCTGAAGTTGGCCTACGGTAGAAATTTACCCTCTACCGTCCTATCATCATTGCGTCATCGCAACTGTGTCAACAGGGCTGCGAGTGCAGAGACAACTTGAGCAGGAGTTCGAAATATAATGAAGAAATTTTAGTGTTTTAAAACATGTATAGACAGAAAAATAATCCTCAAAATTTCCTCCTCCAATTTACGTCGTATCGTGGGATCATTTCTTCCCTCCCTCTCCTCTCCTCGCCTCTTGCTGCACGTCGCACAGAGAGAAGCTTTAACAACCACAGTTTTTCACACCCAAATGTCGGAGTAAAACTTGTTTTTTAAGTATTGTTACCCACAGAGATGATTATAAAAAAGACGTGAACGCTCCTTCAGTCATAAATCCATCTTGCTAATGTAAAGTCGGCTTCTGCTCTGATGATGAAGATGAGCGCGCAGCAGCTGATAAGTTCAGTTGGTGGAAGCTCATTGTTTGGCAGGCAGATATTAAAGCAAAAATGTTGGGTTTGATTAAGATTGGTTTTCTGCAAAAAAAAAAAAAAAAGCTCTAAAAATCTTATCTTTACTTTTTATGATAGTTTTCTTCTACGTGATATATATCGTTACAGTGAAGGGATTCAGTTTATACCGTGATATGAATTTGAGGTCATACCACCCAGCCCTAGCGCCAAGTCACAGCAAACATTGTCTAATGGCGCTGTACACAAAAACAATCAATCTAAGGAAGCAGCAGATTGTGTTGAGTCTTCAGTTCATCACAGATTCCCATCCTGAGCAGCACAATGTTTGACCTTGTGACACCTGTATTGGAATATGAAAGGTCATCAATGCCAATGAATTTTCATGGGACTTTTACATATAGACAGCAAAGCATACTCTAAATACTCTATACTCTAAATTTTGGTTTAGGAGTTCACTGCATTATAATATAAAAAATGTAAAGAAAAGCCACTGTGATTTATCTGGCCATTGAATGATTAAAAGTGTAGGGGAAGGCATTTTTTGCTRAAGTTGTTTAGCCCTTTATTTGAACAGTTGATGAAAGGGACACAACTGAAACTACCAGGATATGCAGTTGACCAATATGGACATAAACAAACTAACAACATGTTACACTTTTGCAGAATTGTCACCTTAACACAGCAGAGGGGTTTGAGTACACATGTTATCTCTGGGGCTATGTTGTCCGGGACATTAGCCCCCTGTTAGGGCAAACAGGCCTGCCTCTTTTTTCCCAAAAATAAATAAATAAATAACAAAACATAACAAAAAACTTTAACTCCTTCCCGAACAACAGTTCTTACGAATGCACATTGTACAAATTCATATTTCTTAAACAAATTTACTGAGCATTTTTATAATCACTTTCCAGATCATTCCACAGTACTTACAGAGGGGAACTCATAAATTAAGGTTTAACTTCTGTTTAAATCCTATAGCATTTTATGGTTATGTTAGCCTTTTATTTACTTATTGTTTGTATTGTAGCCTACTGCTAGTTTTGCTCAAAGCATCTATTCTAGCCTCACAGCGCTCTTTAGCATTCAGTCACTCATACAGTGAAAATATTATACTTTCACAAATTTAAACATCACCATTAAGTTTCTTCAAACGATAAATAAGCAGCAGCTTGAATGATAAATACACACACAGCTGCTAGAAGACACCAGTAAAGGTTTTTAATCATTCCAAGTCTGTTGAAGATCTCGACCCTCCAGTCAAAGTTTCAACGGAACATTCCTGTGATTCCTGAAGTTGGATGTGTCTAAATTTGCTCTAGCGCTCTTTTTCTGTTACAGTATTAACACTGACTCTCAGTAGAATCCATGCCAACTGTCCRATCACTGGGAGAGCTGCACATAATGTATGATAATGATATGTGTGACATCACGAGTGGAGGTCCTTATTATTGCCATGTTAGCAATTGGATTTAAGAAATTGACTTCTAAAAACAAGCAAAACAAAAAGTGCCACCCTAAAGACCCCCCGCATACTCTGRTTTACTTTACAACTGGGAGGTCCATGCAGACTTGAGGCGGACTCGATCTTGACTCGAAGCGGATGTCCGCTGCACATGTCTGCATAAAACGACTTTTTTACGTCAGTGTCCTTGGAGGCAAAGCTGAGAATCAGCATCATCTTGTGGACAAAAAAAAAAAGAGTCAAATTTCGAAGAGCATCTCACCGAGGTGATTATAAAACATGGAAACTATATGATACATCAGTGAGGAGATATAAGGACTTTTAGACAGCAAACATTATGTGGGAGGAACTAGCTCAGATGCTGGGAAAGATTCTTTTCTTTTGTATTTTTAAAGGGCCAATATTATGTGTTTCTCAGGCATATTTAAATACTATACCATAATAAAGTATCTGTCACCTTTAGTTGTCATTAAAAT
>NW_013952889.1:326633-328329 GCF_001266775.1 Austrofundulus limnaeus
GAATATAACATTATAACATGATATAAAACTCAAAAAAGTTGATTTTACATGATATTGCCCCTTTAAAGCTGAAATGCAAGCTATCTCTTCCTCCTCAGCCATTGATGCCATGACTGAAACTCAGAGAAATTAGTTTGTCAGGTAATCAGTAAGCTCCAGTATGAAGTGTCATCTGTCTGCAGATAGTACACACTGAGTCAATGCAGCTCATTGAGTACGCACAGTACACCAGAGTATGTGGCAGCCTTAAGTTGGTGCTTAAGCACACTTTCCTGGAACTTCTGTCTCAACCATGAAGTTATAATTTGAGTTTATGGATGAAAAAAAAAACACCAACTGCCCTGATGGTCATAATCATGTGCGCCCCATGTACTGTAAATGTGTGGCCAGTCATGCTAAAAACTGACCCATATATTCCTTCAGTCTTGCTCCTCCACATGGTCAGGATCTATTTATCTGGCCCTGGTTTCAGTGCTGTGAGGCACCGCAGCTTAACCTCCATGCTGAGCCTCAGCGTAGGCTTCTGGGTCAAAACTCAGTCAAGTGACAGAGCTGAACAATGAGCTTGTGATCAACCTGAATAAAGGAGCCCTTCAACAGAGCTACTGCAGCTGCAGCCACAACCAAAAAAATAGATGAAGTGTGTAAATATAAAAACAAAAAAAAATAGTTTTCAACTCAGCCTTTAACATTAGATTGTATCCCATCTTGTTCTGACCTGTTACTTTATAACTATATCTGTTGCTTATGTACAGCATTGGCATATACAGTTTATTATTGCACTAATATTTATACGAGCAAAAATAAGCTGTTTGTATTAATAATTTTCACATTTGTAAGTTTCTTTTATTATTTATTTGAATTTGTTAAACTGTACCTCAGTAAGCAAATATACAGGATGCTGAGCTTGTACTCATCCCTTAACTTTGTTCTTTCTCCCATCCAGTATGAACAATTTGAAAGTACGATTGGCTTTAAACTTTCTAACCACAGAGCTGCCAAGAAGCTGTGGAAGGTCTGCATCGAACATCACACCTTCTTCCGGTAAGATTCACTTAGCTCTTCTAACTGGAAGGTATCTGATTCAGTGCCCGTCAAAACAAACCAAACACTCCTATATCTGCAGCGTAATTAGGTGCAGCCACACTCAATCTGTGCTAAAGGCCATCGACTCTGCTGTGAACTTGTAATGAGGTCTAACAATCTGCTATATTATTAAGGTGATAAAGTTTTACTGATGATCTGACAGCAGCTAACTGAGGTACAGGCTCTGTCACACTGTCATGTTTTAGACCAGAGATTCATGACCTTTGGGCCGCGGCCCAATTATGGGCTGTGTGCGCCACCTTGAGGGCCTCAAAAGAACAACAGTTTTTAACTTTGGGCCGCAGAGGGCCGCGGGACCGTGGGACTGCATTGATTTTGATTAAGTTGCAATACACTTTCTCACCACTAGTAGCAGTAGTGCGCCACTCAGATGTTTACCAACAAGAACCTTATAAACCTGCCGAAAATGGAAACCTATTTTAAATGAAAAATAGAGGCAAAAATGAAAGTTTTTTTTTTTTTAGGCAAAAATGAAAGTAACTCGTCAAAAAAGGCCAAAGTTTGTCACTAATATGAAGTGCAGCTTCTGTTTTTACCATGCAATATTTTAAAAGTTCAAAACATTATCAAATACAGTTGCAGATACAAC
>NW_013952889.1:328525-351194 GCF_001266775.1 Austrofundulus limnaeus
TATATATATAGGTGCTGATAAGTCTGAGTGGTCTAACCCTGTTGTATTTGTTCAAATAATTGTTATAATGGGATAATAATTGTATGTGAAGGTTACAAAATAAAAATGTTTGTCATAATCATGTTGTGATTATTTGACAGGAGTTTTACTTTTAAACTGTAAGTGTATTTACTTTAGTTATGTTAGTTATGATAGTTTAGTTATGATGTAAATACAATACAAATTTAAACAAAGATTTACAATAATTATCATTTTGATCCATACATTGGTAATGTGTGACTGGGCCTCGTGCCACTTTATGTTCAACAAATTGTGCCCCAAGGTCAAAAAGGTTAAGAACCCCTGCTTTAGACAGCTTATGCTGACTTATACAAATTTAGTCCAACCAGATGCTGTAATTTGCATGTGTAAGTTGTAAATATATCAGAACAGTGACCAGCCAGTAACTTTGGACGTGCTCAAAATTTTCATCTTATGCCGATATGCTGCTGATAAGTGAGGCACATGTTACAGGTATGCTGCAGATAAGTTATGCAAAAGTTCACATATGTTACAGGTAAGYTATTCATTTGYTACTCAAAAGTGGACGTATGTCTGAAACCAGCGAAGCARTTCTGAAGCAAACACGTAGCTTTTTTTTAACCCCATAGCTCAAATCACCAGAACCTTGTTTAGAATCTTGTAATCCTTTGTCCGATTTAAATTTACAGATGTTTATCATAAACTATGATTATTTTAACCTGACACTGTCACAGATAAAACACAGAGTTTTTGCGAAAATTAACACAACTATTTTAATCCTGGTTAAAAATTTCCCTTTTACTCTGAATAATGTTTGAATCCCAAAAGTAAAGCAACTTCCAGGTATTCATGAATGCCTGCGAAGTGCGCAGCTGAGCAGAGCTGCACACAGTGGAAACCCGGGGTGAGAGGCTCAGGGGTGATTCTAGGGGCGGGGCCACAGAAGCATTGTCTCCTGCTGAAATCTGACTGCCCCACTAAAGTATCCCTGTTTACGTTTACCTGTATAAAGAGCCTCAAAAATCTGAACAACTCACACCCGGGGTGGGGGGTGTCTGTCGGCTGCGGACATGAAAGCGCCTGATGCAAGGCAGGAGGAAAGAAGAGCAGAAAATTTTAAAACTTATTTCTAGTGGCAGAACAGGTTGGAAGATGGCTGTTTGATGTTATTTATTATTTTTAAATCATCCTATAGGCTCTGACGTGTTAGATAAATTTGAAAATGAGGTTTTGAAAAATTCTGTAAGACTTAAAAAAATCCGTGAGATTGCTCTACACATCCGTATACCTGCAAAATGACATAAAATCCTTATAACTTATGGACAATCCGAACAAGTTGACATGAATGCAGAGAGCAATGATGGTACATGCAGTTCCATGTCCAAACACGAGTGGCGCTAATGAGTCAAATAGGAAAGTCYAGCATGAATCAAGCTCACAGAAGTCTTCTTCTCTTCTTAAAAACATTTGTACAACCCTGAAGAAAAAGTCTTTTAAACTGACAAATGATGGCTGGGTTTTGTCACATGCTGTATGTTTGAGAATGTTTTATTCACTTACAAAAAAATTCATACAAAAATTGGTAACTAGAATTTACTGTGCAAGTTTTTTTTTCTAAATTACAAGTGTTTTAAGATGTGTGACTGGCTAAATGTACACACCTTACCAAAACCAGGAATATATGTGTAAGGATGATGCTGAAAAAATATTCTGCCCTTTTGTGAATATTGTTGCCCCTTGATGGCCCCTTACTCAGAAATGCATGACAACTAACCATCCCAAACCCTAAATTTAACTTCCATTAGCCCTGGACATCCTATCCCTGATCTTACTACCTAAAATTAACCAGTAATCTTGATCATTAATATTAACCACGGACCCCAACCCAAAGACCTTATGTGGCGCGAATCCAGAAAAGCTCCCAGCATCAATAACTGACACAAGAGGATTACCCGATGCGTCAAAACCAGATGCAGACAGAACCTGGATCAAGCATCAATATGTGACGAGTGGGGAGAGAGAATGTCAGCCTTAAAGCTTGATGTTCAACACTCATCTTGCTGTTTTTGTCTGGAAACCATATCAAGTGCAGGTTTTGTTTCACAGCTTGGTATCTCCAGAGCCTCCTCCTAAGGGCTTCTTGGTGATGGGTTCAAAGTTTCGATACAGTGGAAGGACTCAGGCTCAGACCCGACAGGCCAGTGCTCTTATAGACCGTCCTGCTCCTCACTTCGAGCGCTCTACCAGCAAGAGGTACCTGCTGTCCAGAAGCCTGGATGGAGGTGAGTAACCTTGATTGTAGGAGATTAAAAGATGTATGTTTAAGTTTACATTCAAACACAGCTTAAAATTTACTATTTAAACGTCTAGGTTAATGGTTAAAGGATGCACAGTTTTGTGCTTTTTTTTTGGCCAAAAGCTACTGTATATCAAGATAGATGTTAAAAATGATTACTAGAATTAGATAAAGTTGCCTATCTATTTAAAAAATTAGCACTTCTAAACTAGTTTTATTTTCACCGGTTTAATCTGTGAAAGTGGGAAAACTGTGCTACTCTGTCACCAAAACAAGTACAACACAAAGTTTCTACCTTTTAAAATAGAAATATACTGCTTTTAAATCCTTCCTTTTCAYAATAAATCATTCAGTTGGGGTCTTTGTAAAGTGGAACTGCACTGCTATGGTCTGAATTCCTCCGTATTCCAACTTTACCAGACCCTCTTTCACCTTTTTTACTGATGTTTTGATACTGTTCTTTTAGGGCCTTTCAAGCCCCGCCCCGCTCCGGCTTCCAGACCAGTCCACTCCAGTTTGAGAGGTGCTTTAGCATAGTGGTGCAGAAACGTTTTATTTGCAATTTAATTCAAAGATGTCAGCAACAGAAAACTTGTCCATCCAGCCTTACATGTTGCAGCCAGAGTCTGACCAAGAACCAGAAGGAGAATTAAGACAAGGAATTTGTCCTTGGAAAGTCCAGACCTTATTTGGCAATTCTGTCACAGATAATTTGACGTAATAGTTCAGAAAATGTCAGAGAAAAGAGAGAAAACTGAACAGTCTGAAAATTTTGAGCTTAACAGAATATAAAGATATCTTTGCAGCACCAGGAAAGACTAAATTCAACTTTTCTGCATTCATAGAGACTCCATATCCACAACAAAATGCATTTAACAGCTAAAATGTGGATTTTGCATAATGTGTGCCCTTTAAATAAAACCTTCCAGTCTTTCCTAGATTGTCAAACTATCCCTTAAAACATTTTTTGTCAAATGTTGACTACTTTCAAACAGTATTTATGTAATAAAAATATGTTTTTTTTTTCTGAACTGCAGAGTTCTCTCGGCCAGTATCATCTATGTGTGAGAACCACGATGTCATGTCCCATCGCAGCATCAGTGAACAGCGACAACTGCACAGTCCTTCTGTGGATGAGCAGGAGACTGAGCTGGAGCCCAGTCTGGAGCAGGATGAGGAAGACAACGATGAGGAGCAGGGCCAGGAGACCGAACAGGAGCTAAACCAGGATGGCAACATTTCCCCGAGCAGAAAGAAAGAAATTATGGTAAATATACCTCGTCGTATAAACAAAACAAAAACAAAAGAGAGAAAATTGAGTTTCCATCTTGAGAAGTTTAGTGTTTTAATTGAAATAAAGACAGCATTGGTGTTGGTGAGCAGAAATGGTAGGTACTGCAGTAATAATGAATATGTACAGCATAAGTTTTCAGTCGAACAGGTTTATCCTGCGTGGGTATAATTGCAAGTCTGCAAGTGGCTGCTGAGGATTTATCTGTTGACAACATTACTTTTTACACAAACTCAGTCAGGCCGTCATGCTTGTCCTGCCTTTTCATGAATTCTAACAGTTTTACAGAATCCTTTCACATTCYTCTCAGAAAATGAGACTCAAGACTGGTTTTCTGTTTCTAACACTCTTTCTCTATTTTTTAACTTTTGCTGGCAATAAGGAGGAAGCTGGCTCTCCAGTTGACAGTAAACAGGAGGTATTGCGTCTGTTCATCTGTTTACCTTCAAACAGTACCTCTCCCTCAGAAATCATTTTCCCAAAGCATATGTCTGTTACTGAGGGCTGTCATTAAAGTTATCTGTGAAAACTTTAAACATAGATGCATGTGAAAATAAAACACACCCCCTTTTAGCTCTAAGGGTTCACTTTTGAGAGTGTATTTAAAAAAATTCTGTCTATACAATCCTGAAAATAACATACATACAAACGTAGATGAACAAGAACACAGGCCACTTTTCACCACAACATTATTAGCAGAGGTCTATAAAGTACTTGAAAAAAAAAAACAAAGTAAAAGTTAAACTACCTTAATAGAAAATGACTTTGGTAAAAATAAATTTCACTGATGTTTAAAATGCTTAAGTAAAAGTCATAAAACTGTTCATAAATATTGGGAAAGTAAAAGTAAAAGTACTTTTAAACACTTACTAAACTGTAGAATTTACTTAACCTAGGGGTCTGCAATCTTTACAATCAAAAGAGTAAYTTGTGCTCCTTTTCTCACTAATAAAATGTGTCCAGAGCCGCAAAACAAGCTACAACTGTGATTATCAACTGGTGGTCTGTGGGCCTTTTAGAGGCCTTTTCTAGGTCTTTCCGGGAACCTTTACGGTAAGTGGAGGTGACATTATTAAAAAACAGTAATGATAATAATATTATATTATTTATTATTATACACATCAGGACAAAGAAATAGACCATATTAAACAAGAAAAATACCATATATACAGTGGTTTGCAAAAGTATTCATACCCCTTGAACTTTTCCATATTTTGTCACATTACAACCACAAACATAAATATATTTCACTGGAATTTAATGTGAAAGACCAACACAAAGTGGTATACAATTGTGAAGTGGAAGCAAAATTTTACATGAATCAAAACATTTTTTACAAATAAAAAACTGAAAAGTGCGACGTGCAAAAGTATTCAGCCCCCTTTTCCCTGAGTGCAACCAATTGCATTCAGAAGTTGCCTGATGACTGCTAATGACTCAAAAGGGTCCACCTGTGTGTAATCTAATCTCAGTACAAATACAGCTGCTCCGTGACGGCCTCAGATGTTGGTTAAGAGAATATTGGGGAGCAAACCGCATCATGAAGTCCAAAGAACACACCAGACAGGTTAGGAATATGGTTTTGGAGAAGTTTAAAGCAGGCTTAGGTTATAAAAAGATTTCCCAAGCTTTGAACATCTCACGGAGCACTGTTCAATCCATCATCCGGAAATGGAAAGAGTATGGCACCACAGTAAACCTGCCAAGACAAGGCCGTCCACCTAAACTTACAGGCCGAACAAGGAGATCACTGATCAGAGAGGCAGCCAAGAGGCCCATGGTGACTCTGGATGAAATGCAGAGAGCCACAGCTCAGGTGGGGGAAACTGTCCACAGGACAACAATTAGTCGTGCACTACACAAATGTGGTCTTTATGGAAGAGTGGCAAGGAGAAAGCCATTGTTAAAAGAAAACCATAAGAAGTCCCGTTTGCAGTTTGCCAGAAGCCATGTTGAGGACACAGCAAACATGTGGAAGAAGGTGCTTTGGTCAGACGAGACCAAAATTGAACTTTTTGGCCACAATGCAAAACGCTATGTGTGGCGGAGAAAGAACACTGCACATCACTCTGAAAACACCATCCCCACTGTCAAATATGGTGGTGGCAGCATCATGCTCTGGGGGTGCTTCTCTTCAGCAGGGACCGGGAAGTTGGTCAAAGTTGATGGGAAGATGGATGGAGCCAAATACAGGGCAATCTTGGAAGAAAACCTGTTGGAGTCAGCAAAAGATTTGAGACTGGGGCGGAGGTTCACCTTCCAGCAGGACAACGACCCTAAACATAAAGCCAAAGCTACAATGGAGTGGTTTAAAAAAAAGAATATTCATGTGTTAGAATGGCCCAGTCAAAGTCCAGACCTAAACCCAATTGAGAATTTGTGGCAAGATCTCAAAACTGCTGTTCACAAATGCTCTCCATCCAATCTGACTGAGCTTGAGCTGTTTTGCAAGGAGGAATGGGCAAGAATTGCAGTCACTAGATGTGCAAAGCTGGTGGAGACATACCCTAAAAGACTTGCAGCTGTAATTGCAGCAAAAGGTGGCTCCACAAAGTATTGACTCAGGGGGGCTGAATACTTTTGCACATCRCACTTTTCAGTTTTTTATTTGTAAAAAATGTTTTGATTCATGTAAAATTTTGCTTCCACTTCACAATTGTATACCACTTTGTGTTGGTCTTTCACATTAAATTCCAGTGAAATATATTTATGTTTGTGGTTGTAATGTGACAAAATATGGAAAAGTTCAAGGGGTATGAATACTTTTGCAAACCACTGTAGTTTATACCAAATTTCATAAAAACTAGTACAACTGAATTATTGAGGCATATTCTTTTTTTCTAATTCTTCCTATTATGTAGTCTTCAAATTATTTAAAGGTAATTCAGATGGATTTGAGAGAAAGAACATAGAAAGAAGTTGGATTGTTTAAGTAAACAACAGACTAGCATGAGCTAACGTTTTACTTTTTGCATTAGGAGGATGGATCACATATTTGCATACAAATTGATTTCTTCTGTGGGTATAAAAACAAAACAAAAAAAATTCAGTTATGTTTGGTCACATTTTCAAAGAGCCACTGCAGAGGGACCAAAGGGCCACATATGGCCCCAGAGCCACAAGCTGCAGACCCCTGGGTTAACCAAACTGGTTCTACTAAACCAAGTGGAGAAAATATTCTTGCCTCATATTTACTCTACTAGGTTTGGTAAAACCAGCTGACATGACTTGGTTGAGTAAATTCAACAGTTCATTTTTTAGAGAATGCATGATAAGTTTGGACATATTTAATTTTGTAACGAGTAAACAGGTRTTAAATTTTAAAGTAAAGAAGTAAAAGTATCAATTTTAGGTTTTAAATGTAATGAAATAAAAGCAAAAAAAACACTTGATAAAATTGCAAATTCTTAAAAAATTACTTAAGTACTGTATCTAAGTAAATGTACTTAGATACTTTAAATTTTTGATTATTAGGAAAGTCCATCCTTAGTACATCCATTGGAATTAGGAAACAGACTAGTTCTGCTAGTTTAGTGCTTTAATTAACAAAGCATCGTTTAGTCTGACCCTCTGTATAAAAGCAGAAAAACGGCAGTTGTGAACATAAAGGTGTGTGTTCAATCAAAGTAAACTCTCCGAGCTTGGACCACATGCAGCATGAAAACGATTGTCCAACAGTCCAACAAAACCATAGAAAACCAACAGTGACGCCACATTTTGTCATATGACATTGTTCATGTGAGATATGTGCACTCTGTTTTTTGCTTCCTCCAAATTCTTTTGGAGTTTGTCTTCTCGTTGTATCAAAGTTGTCAGATCGATTCTTTCATTCACGCTGCCTTCCTGTTTACTTACTGATTTCCCACTTTGTTGTCTCACGCTCCCCCTTTGTTCTTGCGCTGTCCGACCCTACACACTTCACCTCTGCATTTTCTTTTGCACGCACATTCTCCTGCCCCAATTCAGCTGTCTCAGTTGGACCAGGAGACCACTCCTCGGCACAACAAGGAGGTATACGTTTTCATACCCGCTGTTTCCTGGATCCTTTCTATGCTACTGCTTCTTTAGCCTTCAAAGAACTTTACATGTAAAGATTTGGGGGATATATATTTTTTGCTGCCAAAAATAAATGCTATTTTTTATTCTTTATTTATTTATTTATTTATTTATTTATTGCCTGTTGTCAGTGTGCTTGTGAGTTTTTGTCTGACTGTTACCAAAATATGTCATGACCCATTGGAGGACTTTAAATGAAACAGAAAGTAATCATTGGATGCACACACACTTTTTGATGTTAACTTGAGTCGTGATTTCTGCCACAGCCAATTGAAGTTAAAAAAAACTAAATAAAATTGTCTAATTTTACAAATATTGAGCTGTTATTTTTACACTATATGTCAGTGCATTAAATCAAAACTTGTATTAGATGACACTATACTCTGATTAATGGATAAATTGTATTGTGCTTTATTGGCTTTTGCTGCTAATGTATCTTTAATGTTTTCAATTAAAAATGCCTAAAAATTGTAGTTTTATACTCAGGATTGTTGTGATGTAGAAAATAGCAAGATTCAAATCTGTATTAAAATACAACTCTCATGGAATGCCTCCCATCATTCAAAACAAATAATCCCTTATTAGAGGCAAACACAAAATTCATTAAATTTCTCATGTTGATTTTGTTCATTGAATTTGCTGCATGAGCTTTTATTGTTGCATTCTATTTATCTAAAAGTAGCACAGCTGGAACTACAATAGTTCTTGGTTTTAATTGCATTAGTGGCGTCAGTGAGCACAAAATCAGTGTAAATTCTACTTAACACAAGTTTAAGGTAATATTTTGACATACCTTTTAGTGTAAGCAGCATTATCTCCATACCTTGTTAAAATGAATACATGAATAAGTAGTCTTCTTCGATTTGTGCCTTCTGTTTTTTATTCCAGTTCCTAGATAAATCGAAGGATGTCTTACTGAAACACCAGGCCAGCATTAACGAGCTGAAGAGAGCMCTGCGGGAACCAAACAACAAGCTCATGAACCGCGAAAAACGTCTGTCTGCAACCTCTCCAACTGGAACACCAGAAAAGAAGGCTGTAAGTAGAGGCTGCTGAAGAAAAATTGGAAATGGCTTTTTTTGTTTGTTTGTTTACACAAAAGGAAGTTTGTTTAAATAGCTGTGATGCGCTTCTCATGTTTTGAGTCTTTAGTTGAGAGGTAGGATTAAATGACTTGAGATGAAGACAAAAAAACAGCAACTGAATATGATTAGCTAAAGTGGCTCAGGTGCATCTTGGCAAATATTTTAATGCTCAATGAAACAACCTGGTGCATCAGTGTAATTGTTTGTGTGTAATGTCGTTCATTTAGTTTTCCGCAGGAGTTACAGGTGTACATATTCAAATATTTATGAGMTGCTTGTGGATGACAGACGAGCGACTGGTAAAGAAGCATCTTGAAAGGATTCAAGTGAGATTTACCCAGTTCAAGACATTTAAACTTTGATCATCACTATTTTGATTGCTGATTTGTAATACATGATAAAAATACACTGCCTGGGGAAAAAAAGTTGCCACAATTAAAAAAAAGGTCATAAACACTACCATTTTGTTGAACCGCCTTTAGCTTTGATTACTGAACCCATTCTCTGTGGCATTGTTTGGATAAACTTCTGCAACATCACCAGATTTATTTCCATCCAGTGTTGCATTCATTTTTCATCAAGATCTTGCATTTGATGATGGTAGAGTCTGACTGTGTTTTATTAAGTACCACAAAGTGATACTTGAGTAAAAGTACACGTATCTTACCAAAAAATTACATTGGTAAAAGTTAAAGTCTCCTTTAGGAATATTACTTGAGTAAAAGTCTTAAAGTATCTGATATTTTTTGTACTTAAGTATTAAAAGTAAAAATATTGATTTAAAATGAGCAGTTAATTTTCTGTAATGACATTTATTAGGAGGTGACCTCCCTAAAAAATGTCGTATTAAAATAATTAATTTATGTTAAATTTAGATGCACTAGTCTAGCTGTTTCAGTTTATAAACATATATCAAGGCTGCACAAAGCTTTTTTCCAAAATGAAAATCTGTCTGAGGGCTGCGGCCAAATGTAATAATATAATTCATGAAATACAAATACTACTTAAATACAGGCCTTTTATTTTAATGATTTATGTCCTGCTGGAGTGTGACATGATTTGTTTGTGCACTAATACTGTATTCAGAATTTTATATATTTAAACTTCTCATTAAACCACAGTTAAATTCACTCTATCTAGGAGGCACAATTTATATGGATTATATTAATTTTTTTACAATAACAAGCTGGAATGAAAACAAGCAAAAATGAAATAAAAGTAACGACTTTTTACTTCTCATCTTTTTAAAAAATGTAAGGAGTAGAAAGTACAGATAATTGTGTGAAAATGTAAGAAGTAGAAGTAAAAGGTAGGCTGAAAAATAATTACTCAAGTAAAGTACAGATACCCAAAAATTCTACTTAAGTACAGTAACAAAGTATTTGTACTTAGTTACTTTACAACTCTGGAGTCTGACCTTCTCCAGCACATCCCAAAAATTCTCAATGGACTGTGTGGAGCCAATCCATTTGTGAAAATGATGTCTCATGCTCCCTGAAACACTCTAACAATTCCAGCCCCATGAATCCTGGTCATCTTGGAATGTGGCCGTACCATCAGGGAAGAAACAATTCATTGATGGAATAACCTGGTCATTCAGTATATTCAGGTAGTCAGCTGACCTCATTCTTTGAGCAAAAACTGTTGCTGAAACTAGACCTGACCACCTGCAGCAACCCCACATCATAAACCTTAGTTAAATCCAGGTGGTGACTTTTTTAGCCAGGCAGTGTGTATAAAGGGTTTAACTCCATGTATGAATGAGATTGGAGTCTTTAGATAGAATAGGTCTTCTCTTTTGATTCAGGCAACATTTCATTCATTATATGCTGCAATTAGAAGATGTCCATCCAATGTCAAATGTTGTCTACAACAAAAATTGTACGCCTTCGTTTCAGAGAAGTGGGAGTAATGTTGTGTGTTATGTACAGTTGAAGGTTGGATAAAACCCAAAGAACTCTGGTCTTTTTCTGATTGCTGGAAAAAATATTTATTTTGCAAATGCCTTCRAGTTTTGCTCATGTGGTTTCTGAGTCTGTCAGGTTGTCATGCTTTTAAACTGAAGTTCTTAAAAATGTTTCTGATGCTTTCAGTCAGTAAMGCCACATGTGTGCAGTCTCTCTTGCTTTTGCATGAAACTGTGTGTTTCATTAATTCCTTCCCTCTGTGTCTGAGCTCTAACAACTGTTTCTTTTTCTTTAAACTCTCTCCTCTGCTGCATGCCGGCCAGTTGGGGGGCTGGCAAGTGGGAAAGGACCCTGTTAACAGTCTGTCTGTTGAGGGTTTCATCCAGAAGACTCTGGTGACATCACCTGAGGTTGCACTTTTTTCACTGTTCCCTTCTTATCAAAAGTGTATCCCAGTATTGGTTGGTGTAATTCAGTTTTTACAATGATATCTACTTTCTATTATTTGTTTAATAATTCCAGAGTTTACTAAAACCTCACTGAACAGCAGCTATACTTTTCCTTACCTTGTTTGAGATGGAAACAAATCATTGTTTGCTATCAGTTGTGCTTGGCATGTCTAACTGTGCTTAATCTATGCCAACATGTAGGACTCTGAGGAATGGGTATTGATTGAAAAGCAGCAACCTTTTCAACAAGACCATGGCTTGAGGGCAGAAGAAAAGAACAAATCTCACATATCTGATTTCACGTGGGAGAAAAAGGAGCTGGAAAAAGAGCTAGACATTGCCAAAATGCTACATAAAGAGGTGAAACAATACGACAAGAAAGAAGTGAAAAGCCATGTCAATGAAGATCCATCAACAAAGGCACCTGGAGAAGTATGCTCTGAGACTCAGCTGTCTGTGATACAGTTAGTTGAGAATGTAGACTGGTTTCAAGACACACCTGAAAACAAACCATCTCAAACCTCAGGCCCTGAGGCAAGCAACAGCGTGGCCCCAGGCTCACGCCAGATCAAAGAAAGGATGGGTTTTAAACCAAGAAAAAAAAGGAGACGCCAGAGCCTAAACCTGGGAATACCTGCAGAGCTTGTCAGCAGGAAACCTGGCAGCTGTTCTTCTGGTGAGGAAAACGAAGACTCTGACTCAGACAACACTTCAGACAAAACGTATAAACGAGGAAACCATTGTGATTCTTCTCCAACGGATGACCAAGGATTAGGAAAAGATTGGCTTGTCAGCGTATATAAAGACAACCAAGAAGTGGATTTGCCAGTTCAGGAAGGCAAAGGGGCCACCAGTCAAGAAAGAGAGCAGGTGAAGAAAAAGCTGAACCAGGTTGTAATGACAAGTATTGATTCAGGCTCATTAAACGGACCTGGAAAGATGGAGAATGAAAGTTCGTTTTCCACTGTCAAAAGTGAGTGTGTGGCAAAGCTACGAGGAAAGGGCCTTATTGATAACAAAGAACTTGCTGAGGTAAAACTTCGACAAGTCAGGACACACGAGAGAAAGGTTAGTAGCTCTGGCGGAGAGGACATTGAAGGTTTCTTTGGAGACAGAGGCCAGAGGACATCTCTGCATCGACTGTCAGGCAGTAGCTTTCAATCGGAAATCACCAGGATCGTACCTCTGAAGCCAGAAAGGTCAAAAAGCGTTGCAGTGAAAGATGAACGGGAGGAGACCAGGCAGGAGGAGGCAACACGCGTCATCAAACGAGAATACCGCTGGTCTGTTGGCTCTCCAGAGGGATCCTCAGACCTAAACTGGACTGATGTTTCAACATTCCATTCAGCAGCCCCAGCAGAACCGCAGAGTCTTACTAAAACTGAACATCCAGACGATAGCTCTGTATCTGGTAGAGGCTGTCCAGAGAGTCAGCAGTTCAGCTTTAAAATTTCAGCGCTTCCCAAAATGGCTCCCCCAGCTCCGCCAGTGAAAACACAGAAGGCCAGGGAGTCTGGACTGATCCTGCGCAACAGCCGAAATGTCTGTAGGGAGCACAGCCTGGACGCAGCCAAGAAGAGACACTCGGTAACTCTGCTTGGCATCTGCTATTCAATCATTGGAAACAAAGCATGAGCTTCAAATACAATCGCACACTATTTCTCATTGTTTCTACGTTTTTAGTAACCTGAAACACTCATCCATCTTACTTGTTTTGTCTTTTTGATGGGGGAAAGTAAAGCATTACTTCAGCTTTGTTAACCAGCAAAGGTTTACCTAAAAACTTTGGACATTTGCTTAATTTATCCCCTCTCATTGTGCTCAGCATACAGTACATCACAAAATGCAGCAAATCTGTACAGCACAACACTGGTTGTGAGAGATTTAAAAAAAAAGACATCTTTTCTAACCTTAGGTAGTATCTCACTGGGCTGAAAATCAAAAATAGCAAGAAAACAAACAAAATTTCAGTCTTGTCATTTTTAAGTTTTCTAACCATAAAACCAGAAAACCATGCATGTCAACCGTGCATGTCTTGAAAAGCTGTTTTCTAGGCTACACACAATTTTGTTGCCCACATTGTACCTGCGTTGGCCCGCTTTGTACCCACCTTGGCAGATGCCCTCATTAGGATTTAATCTACTGAAGCACGCTGTGGAAATTAAGCTAGCACTTTGAAATGGATTTCTGGTGCCTGCAACAAAACTGCGAAGGGTTTTAGAGACACTCGTAATAACTGGCTATTCTGAGAGAAATGTAGTTGCGTACATTTTTTGATTAAGTCCAAAATTTAAGCCTTTTGTTTGCAACCCTCTGACTCGTGCAAGTAACTTGAGAACCTACATAAATGTTTTGAGACATGTTGGAGACTCTTGCAACAAGTGTTTGACAACTTGAAGCTAGAAGTTGTAGACTAGTGAGATACTAGCTTTAAAGGGATCCCCAATTGGTTGTAACATTAGACTTTATTTGATAAACATATATTTTAACTGTAAAATAAAGACTGTAAAAATGTTGTAGGCTGTTTAGTTTTTATAATTTTTAAACTAAAAATTTAGAAATATATTTCACGGACGGGGCCATTTTATCTACACGCAAAGCATTCTGGGTAAATGATGATATCGATAGGTCATTGGTTCGAGGCTACTAGCGAGCTATATCCACCCTGAAGGTTAAATTTTGGACAATATCTGACGATTGGCTCTTTTAAATGAAACCAGAGAGCGTTGACAGASAGGAGAAGGTAGAAATGACTCAGCCTGTAACTAAAAATATGGATGGAGGACGTGAACTATCCACGTAATCATTTACCCAGAATGCTTTGCGTGTAAATAAAATGGCTCTGTCCATGTTAAAATATATTTTCAAAAAAATACAAAAATAAACAGCCTACAGTATTTTTACAGTCTTTATTTTACAGTTAGAATATATGATTATCAAATAAAGTCTAGTGTTACAACTAATCGGGGATCCCTTTAAGAGGCTCAGGTTTCACTGAAGGTGGTGTCTTACCGGGTGGTGTCTGTTGGAGACTATGTGGTTGGTAATTTGAAATCAAGAGAAAGTAGACACATTTTCCATTTCAGTCTCACTGAATTCTGAGTCTTTGTGACCAAGTGCCAAGTGAGCAGCATGGCTTAGTTTTGATTGTCCAGTTTTRTTTTGTTTTTATCACAGATTGTTGTTGTGTACACCCCTGGAAAAACTGAATAGCCTATATGCCATGGACATCTGGTCCAGCACTTGATGCCACTCCCAACWCTTCCGGTTCACGGTCAACACAGTGTTAGCGCAAGATTTTTTCACCCGACAACGACTCTTAATGATCTCCACAGTACAGAATTGGCATATTACATGTACCAACATTAACACAGGAGATGCACAGATCCAGCCAAGTGGAAAAAATCACTCCAAAGTGGATTAAAGTCATAAAAACAAAGGAAAGACGTTCGTGTTTATGGTTCCAGAATTTTGCCTTTTTCGCTTTTCTGTGGCTGCTTGTTCCGTGAATTTTTCACGTAGAGCTGTGACAYTTATATTGTTGGAAAGAGCAGAGTCTGGGCTTTAAATTGATGGGCTACTTGTATGGTTTGGATCGTTTTCCCCCACGTTGTGAACTGAAAACCTAATGATYATCAGCCGGAGGTTCTGCTGCTCTTGGTGCTGGGGGGGCTCGTCACTCGGCTTTAGTCTACGCTGTAATATGCACTCTAACAAGTTTTACTTTTGCATAAAGGTCATGACAAAGTCGCATAAAAACATTTATATAACACAAACGTGCGCACACACACACCTACCTTTGTACCGGCTGGGCTGCTGTGTTAGCTTCCTGCTAGCTGTCGTTTGGAGGTGGTCTTTCCTCTCTCAGTCTTGGCAGTAAAAGGGGATAAATGTACATTTCCCTTTTGTAACCTCCGTCTTCTCATTTCTGATGCTGGCTCTTGAATATTCTCAGGTTAGAAATGCCGATTACAAACGCAAGCGTGAGCTTTTAAAGATAAGTTTTCCCTGTAATGCTATGATCCACAGCTGTCACCTCCTCATCAAGAGGAAAATGGAGAAAAACTAACTACTTGATCGTACCTGCTGCTTAGTGGACACAACGGCACACAACAGAACTCAGGTTTTATACTCACAGATGCTTTAACTTTTGTGACTTTTTCACAGACTTGTACTAGGAGCTAGCAGGCAGTAAGCAGGGAGTGGAAGGGAGGAGCGTGGCAAGAATTTTACCGGAAATACATCATTAATGACCGTGGCATGTAGGCTATTGTTGGCATTGCCCAATATTTTATTGTCCATCTACAAAACATCATACCCACCTTGGCTCATTATGTATCCTCATTGGCATCTGCCTTCACATTTATTATTTGATCTGCTGGAAAAAAGTTTCGAAACAAAGGCAGGAAGATTTGGACCAATGTTTTAAACATTAAATTTTCATCAACATGCTTTTTGGATTTGGCCATTTGTGACAGAGATTTACTGGGTTTAGAACAAGTAGGAGCTATCCTTGACAATTTTGACTATTAAAAAATTGTTTTACACAATATTTTGAACATTCTCTAAATTCAAGTCACAGGACTGTGTGGGTCTGTAGCTCACACAAATAAGTGGAGAACAATGACCAACACTGACAGACATTATAAAAACTCCTTCATAAATGTTTTATGCCAACTAATCGCAGCACTGTGAGATGCTACCTTAAGGTGCTATATTTGACTAAATATGACCTGACTTGACTTGACTTTGTACTATGTCATGTCATTTTCCAGCTTAAAGAACGTAAAAATAATCTTATAAAATGAATTTGAGAAAAAAATATAAATGTACCACCTGGCATACGCTACTTTGTTATAGGGCAATTATTTAAAAAAATCAGAGGTAAATAAAACCCAAGAAATGTGAAAAAAAATGTTAAAAAGCTAACTGAAACATAAGTTATTCAAATTTATTAAAATGAAGCTGAATGTGTACATATCCCCTGATCATTCCCAAATAAGTTCTTTTAAAAAAAATACCACACCTTGATAAAACTTGATAACGGCAATCATGCAAGCATATGTGTGTGTGTGTGTGTGTGTGTGTGTGTGTGTGTGTGTGTGTGTGTGTGTGTGTGTGTGTGTGTGTGAACACTGATGCCACCTACTCTGAAACCCCAACAGACAGTGAGCAGCCAAACAACTAAGTCAGGTTTGCTTCTTTCATGTAGCAGCTTGTATCATCGAGAGTTTGCAAGCATTTGAGACTGAAAGGAATTTCAAGAGAATAGATATGGCAGCTTTCATCTTCTTCTACCTTTTCATCTGTGTGGAGCTCTTGTGTACTGGATTAAACAGGAATGAGAAGAGGTGTTGCATTGCACTCAGTGGGTGACAATCATATCAAGATCTGATTGAAGTCAGGTGGTGGAGTAAAATCATGAACTCGAGACATGTGGACCCAGTTTCTTTGACAGGTCTTGAAATTTTTCTTGACTTTATTTATGAAACATTTATCAACATTTCATGGCATTTGTCAAACATTCTTTTTAAATTTAAAAGTGTATCTGTTTGCAACCAGCTTGAGCTTCTAAGAAAAATGACGAGTGGTTTATTGTTTAAGACTTGCACTTTTATCAAAACAAAGTTTGTGATTGCTGCTGTGGAACATTTGCTCATTGCAGATGTGTGACATATCTCTTTACATGTCAAAATGTTTGTAACTATGAGCTGTCCATGATAAACATCATGTTTGAGCATTGGGTGGTTCATAAGTGTACTTGGCACCAGACCTTTTGAGGCCAAAAGTGGATGATCTATTTTGTAATTGTGTCATCAGACCTGCTGACATTCAGGGTTTGGACAATGAAACTGAAACACCTGGTTTTAGACCACAATAATTTATTAGTATGGTGTAGGGCTGCCTTTTTCGGCCAATACAGCATAGGTTCCTCTTGGGAATGACATATACAAGTCCTGCACAGTGTTTGGAGGGATTTTAAGCCATTCTTCTTGCAGGATAGTGGCCAGGTCACTACGTGATGCTGGTGTAGGAAAACGTTTCCTGACTCGCTCCTCCAAAACACTCCAAAGTGGCTCAATAATATTTAAATCTGGTGACTGTGCAGGCCATGGGAGATGTTCAACTTTACTTTCATGTTCATCAAACCAATCTTTCAACAGTCTTGCTGTGTGTATTGCTGCATTGTCATCCTGATACACGGCACCGTCTTCAGGATACAATGTTTAAACCATTGGATGGACATGGCCCTCCAGAATGGTTCGGTAGTCCTTGGCAGTGACTCACCCATCTAGCACAAGTATTGGGCCAAGGGAATGCCATAATATGGCAGCCCAAACCATCACTGATCCACCCCCATGCTTCACTCTGGGCAAGCAACAGTCTGGGTCGTTCTTTGGGGCTTCTCCACACCGTAACTCTCCTGGATGTGGAGAAAACAGTAAAGATGGACTCATCAGAGAACAATATGTTTCACATTGTCCACAGCCCAAGAATTGCACTCCTTGCACCATTGAAACTAACGTTTGGCACAAGTGACCAAAGGTTTGGCTATAGCCGCCTAGCCATGTATATTGACCCTGTGGAGCTCTTGACGGACAGTTCTGGTGGAAACAGGAGTTGAGGTGCACATTTAATTCTGCTGTGATTTGGGCAGCCATGGTTTTATGTTTTTTGGATAGAATCCGGGTTAGCACTCAAACATCCCTTTCAGACAGCTTCCTCTTACGTCCACAGTTATTCCTGTTGGATGTGGTTCGTCTTTCTTGGTGGTATGTTGACATTACCCTGGATACCGTTGCTCTTGATACATCACAAAGACTTGCTGTCTTGGTCACAGATGCACCAGCAAGACGTGCATCAAAAATTTATCCTCTTTTGAACTCTGGTATGTTACCCATAATGTTGTGTGCATTGCACTATTTTGAGCAAAACTGTGCTCTTACCCTGCTAATGGAACCTTCACACTCTACTCTTAGTGGTGCAATGTGAAATTAATGAAGATTGGCCACCAGGCTGGTTCAATTTAGCCATGAAACCTCCCACACTAAAATGACAGGCATTTCAGTTTCATTGTCCAACCCCTCTATGTCTTGGACASTTGGTTAAAGATGGGCAGAGCTGTCAACTGATCACCTCCAGATGGGTCCTGTGACAGGGAAGGCAGCTGGACAGAAGTGGTAAACACAAACACATAATGAAGGTGAACTGGAAATGTTTGGTGAAACCCCCATAGTCTTCAACTCACACCTCCATGAGAGTTTTTCACGTCACAGGGCAATCAAGGAACAAGTAGTTAAAATGAACCATGTTCAAGGCTTCCATTGCAGAGATAGCTCTCAGGAGCTGTGACCTGAAGGTCTTTTTTTGCCTGTTGCAACAGCAACCAATTTATTCAATGGGTGACACCAGCATTGATGAAAGCTGTCAAGCTAAAAAATGAGGACTTCAAGGCTTGGCTATCCAGGAACAGTCCTTGAAGCAGYTGACAAGGAAAGGGAGGCCAGAAGGGCTGCAGCTTATGTGAATGTAGATGCAAATATTCTGGGGCCTCATGTTCAAAGACTTGCGTGGATTTCTTACTGAAACCTGACATACGGTCAAATCCAGAAAACGGCGTACGCACAAAAAAAATCCAGATGTACAAACTGTGTGTACGCCTGAATTCACGCACATTGCTTTTGTACATCACAATTAACGTCGAACTGAGCGCACGTGAGACACCTCCCGACACGCCTTCATTAACATATGTTAAACAGATTCAAATTACTTCCTGCATGAGTGAAGGACACGTTTGAGCAATCCCTGCGCGATCAGAAATGATTTCTAATGTCATAAAAGCAATGAATTAAATATAATGAGTGATAAAAAAATCCTAAGTAAAAATAGGAATAAAATATGTTTATCACGCAAAGAACGAGTGATTGTGTGTCGGTGTGTGTGTGTGTGTGTGCACACGCTGCTGTGTTGCGCGACTGGCTCATCCATCCATTCTGAGTCTGAAAATATTAACTTTGCGCACGAGTTTATTACCATAATTACTGTAAACACAGAGGAACTTAAATGTTTGGTAGAACATAGATCTTAGTTTGTTTCATAGCTGATATGAAGAAACGAGTCTCTGCGTCTCAGTAGAGAGTTCACATGACGTGACGTGATGTTGGAGAGTCTCCACAAACGCTGCGCGCGCCGCAGCCTTTGTGTGCAGTTTGTTTGTCTGTCAAACTTTTGCTCTCCTACTTACAGCATTTTCACAAGTTGTAAAGTGTACTTCCACGTGTCATTCTGGAGAAATCTACAACAACATAAATGCCAAGTATGTAACACCTCCACCGCCGGCGTGAGGGTGCACGCTCCAGAGCGCGACCGTAACTCAGCCTTTAGAATCATATGGATGAGAGGATTCCGTCGGTCATGACTCAGCTTTGGGTGGACTGGACTGACACAGTCCTGATGGGTATGCCAGCTCCCTCTGGAAAGCTCCTGTGGAACCCCAGTCTAATCGCTGCTGCTACACGTGCACGCGTGACGCACGCGGCTACTTGCTGCGTCGCGCTMCCAGAGCGCAGCAGTGCCAAACTAAAAAATAATTTTTCCTCAAAATGGCTGATGAGCCACTCGTCATCAGAAAACTATATCTGTTTATAAATAAATGCTCTGTGTGTTACACTATTTATTATATCCTCCAGTAAGGCTGAATCTGTTCTTGATGAATGTATTTCTGGCACAACTTTGCACGTCCTTTATTTAACTGCGCCCATGTGGATTTAATAATTGTTAATCATGTGTGTCTGGTGTGAACAATAATCATTTTCACATCATGAACAGTTTCTCAGAATCACCTCTAAGTGTCGCCAATGGAACCAAAACCACAGAAACGTGCGTACGCCAGCCCTGGAGGTGGCGTGGGGCTGCACACATTTCCACATTCAGTTGAGTTTTGATACATCCAGAGTTTTGCATGGAAAATGTCGTACGCAAGGTTTTTGTGCGTAAGCTCTGTTGATACATGAGGCCCCTGGTGTGGGAAGAGTCCTGAGTGGCCTGTGTGAAGGACTATCATTTGACCTCAAGGAGGTTCTGATAAATTGTTCAGCCACACATACAAGAAGAGCAGGTGCCCACCCAGGCTGTGCTTGGTAAACTGCTAAACTGAACTAGGTAAATTGCTGAGCAATTTAGGTATGTCTTTGAACTGTCCACTGTGTCCAAATTCAAGGAGGCAGAGTCTGAATATTTGGAAGAAGAGTCTGTTACTATGGCAGAGGTCATCAATGTAGTCAAAATGATCCTCTGTGGCCAGGTGCGAACAAGATTCTCCTTGAGATGCTCAAGGCTCTGGATGTTGTTGAGCTGTCAACCCTCACACATTCATCAATGTCCCATGGAGGACTGGGACCTACAGAGTGGCAGACAGAGGTGATGGCCCCCATTTTTAAAAAAGGGGACCTGAGAGTGTCTTTCAACTATTAAGGGATCACCCTTCTCTGCTACTCTAGAAACATTTACTCCAAATTGTTGAAAGGGGGGCTTCGACTGATAGTTGTACCTCAGATTTAGTAGAAGCGGTTAGGCTTTTGTCTTAAGCTGGGTTCACACCAATCACATTTTGACCAGCAGGAGAGGCCGATTTACATGCAAAGTTTATGGTGGACGCACGTCTAGGGGTCTCACTAGTGCGTTTAGAGCGGCGCACAATGAAGCGGTAGGTGCTGTTTGAGAGTTTGATGTGCATGCAACACAGCCGACGCTCAAGTTCAAAAATCTAAACTTTTGCTGCTCGACATGCCATGTCAACCAATCAGAGACTCTGCTCTGTGACTTAGCGGTGCATTTTTCCACGCGACAGTTTCCTGAATGTTGCCGACTAACCTGAAACAGATGGACAAGAGCTCTTTAGCTGAAATTGACCTTTTATAGTTGGTGTTCTGGCTGGAGATATCAGCACCGATGTGGGTCAGCGGCTCATTAAACTGACCGCGGTGTTAAACTGGGCTCGGGACAAATGCAGTTTGTCAGCTCGCATCTCCTGGAGTGTGAAACTCACCAAAAAGACCGCCTCTAAATTATCTGGTGAGCGCAACTTTTGCTTGCTCTCAGTAAATAAAGCAAATCCATTTTCTTTATTTCATCCGCCATTAAAGACGGATCAGGAAAAAAAACAGTATGCTCCTCCCATAAAACCATCTTCAGACGCGCGTCTAGTCTTGTTCCAGTCCAACGTGAGGCGTTGGACGCGTTTTAGATGCTCGAACGTGTTCGATGTGAACGTAGCTTCAGTCGTGGAACAGAGCAGTGAACCAGGTTTTTATCATTGGTTGCTAGGAGTGTCATGGGAGTTTGTCTCTCCAGCTTACTTAGGTTTTGTGGACCTGGAGAAGTTTTATAACCATGTTCACTGTGGAAATCTGAAGTAAGTGTTGTGGAAGTACTGGGTATCAAGGTTGTATTTAAAGGCTATCCGACAACTAAAACCAAATCAGGAGCTGTGTATGCATTCTTGGCACAAAGTTGAACTCATTCTTCATTCAGATTGTACTCCACCAGGGTTGTCTCTTGGCTCTGATCTTGTTTATGGTGTTAATGGACAGAGTCTAGTCATAAAAAGGTGTCTGGTTTGTGAACCTCGGTGTCTCATCTCTGCTTTATGTGGATGATGTGGTTCTGTTGGCATCTTTGGGCCATTATCTTCAATGAAATGCTCTCCTTAGGTTGGAGGAAGTGGAGTCTTTGCCTAAGGTGGAACTGTTAAAAAAACTTGGGTTTTATTTTCCCAAGTGATGGAGCAGAAAATGGATCAATAGATTGGGGCCTCATCCTCAGTACCGAGTGTTGTGCTTCAGTCAGTCATTGTAAAGGAAGTGTTAAGTCAAAAGGCAAAACTCTAAATATAATGGTCTTTCTAAGTTCCACCTATCCCATACAGTCTTGAGCTAATGAGAAAATGACCAAAATAATATGATCCTGGATACAAGCAGCCAAAAAGAGCTTTCTTCCTAGAGTTAGCTCAGCCTTAGACATAGGGTAAGGAGCTTAGTCATCTAGGATGAGTTTGGAGTAGAGGTGCCTCTTCTTCACATCCAAAAGAGAAAATTTAGTTTAGGGATGCACCAGTACCAGTTTTTCTTAAACCATGTACGAGTACTTAAATTTGTGTACACGCCGATACAGAGTACCGATACAAGTACTYACTGAATTAGAACTTAAACATTACACAATGATTATAAAAACACATTTTTTAAAATTGGAACTTGGTGTTACGAGTGGAGGTTTGAGCTCTGAGTAATTACCGAACACTGAGAAAGGTTTAACAGATTTATTGAATAAATATGAGAATGAGCATTGGGAACTGGATACCGGGATCAGCAGATCTGGACACAAGAAGCTGAGGTTAAGTCGGATCAGATAAATTATATTATTTAGAAAAATAATATATCTCACCGAGCTTCTCTGGATGGGTTGGATCCGAGTGGAAACATCAACTGCTGAGTTTTGGTTCCGGGCGGTGTTGATGCTGCTGCGGGGTTTTCTCGTGGTCCAAAAACAAGCGGGGGTCAAACACA
>NW_013952889.1:351713-354159 GCF_001266775.1 Austrofundulus limnaeus
CAGGTGTCATGAATGAGCTTGATTGTGTTTTCTGTGACGGGAGGGGCAGAGGCAATGAGCAGGGCAAGACTGACAGGAGCAGGAAATGAGCATGACAAGGCAGACAGGAGCAGGATCATAACACTTGGTACTAAATCAGGTACATGATGTTTGTCAAAGAGAACCTTTTGTCTAAAGTGGTTCTCAATCCCAGTCTTTGACGGCCATTATCCTGCATGTTTTAGTTGTGTACCTGCTCTTCTGTGGGTTTTTGAGTTCTGCAGATGCCTGTCAATCACTCTTTTATTTAAATCAGGTGTGCCAAAGCAGGAAAACATCTCAAACATGCAAGATACTGGTCCTCAAGGACCAGGATTGAGAACCACTTGTCTAAACGGGCATGCCGCATTTCTTAGACTTTTACGTTTATGAGGCGGGGGTATACAGATCAATCAAACTAATGAGTCATGCAGTATAAATTTTGTAGCTCCACACATATGCAGCTACAGAACAGAAATCCGGTTGCTTTGTCTTTTTTTCTTTTAGTTTTCCATGTCAGGGTGACTGAAGACCACAGAAACATCTGATAGTAATGTTGTCGGACCTTGACAGTACTAGAGTTCTGGAACATGAGAAAAATGAAATAGTAAAACCAAAAAAACTCCAAACACAAACTTCTGCCTTGTGGGTAAAAATGTGTGATTATGAATTTTGACAATATTCAAGCCTGCTTAACAAACAGTCTTGTAGAGAATGGCAATAAATTTACTCTGTCGTTTGTCTTGAGGTCATGTTGGTTGCAGCAGTCTAGCAGTGAGAACTGCTTTAAAGAAAACCTGCTCAGAGCTAATGTTTGTGATTGCTATCTGTGCAACGCACACCTCATCTCTGTCCTCCAAACTATGTATGCTCTGTAAATGTGAAACTGTGTTTGAAATTTTTGCTTGGAAGATTAATTGACCCTGACTCCACATAAATGAGTCAGCAGGCTCAGATCAGCTGTGGCTAAATTACTCACTAAAGAGCAGAACAGTAAATTAAAGCTAAAATGAACAGAACATTAGCTAAAAGTTATTAAAAAAAGCTTAGAGCTAAAGTGAGCAAAATTATAGATAAAAGCTGAATTTAGCCAAACCCTAATAACTTCAAGCTAAAATTAGTTAAATCCAAACTAACAGCTAAAACAAGCAAAACTGTGTGCTAAAAGCTAAAGTTAAGAAAACACATCAAGCAGCTAAATGTTGGAAATCTCTTACTAAAACCAAAATCTAGTAAGATTGTAGCTACAAACTAAAATTATCTGATTCCCAGCTAAAATTTTAAATGAGCAAAACCACAACCAATGGCAATAATTAGCAAAACATTGTCTTAAAGCTAAACTTTGCAAAACAGTAGCTAAAAGCTAAAACTAGGAAAACCATTGTAAGATGCTAAAAATAGCAATATTTTAGGTAAATTATAAATTTAGCAAAACAGTAAATGCTAAAATTACCCAAATCAAACTAAAATCTAAAATGGTCACTTCATAAACGCTAAAATGAGCAAAACTGTATCTAACACCTAAAATTAACATTGGATGACAAAAATGTTAATGGATACTTCAGAGTAATAGTCTTTTAATAGTGTTTATAGTTCTATAAGGAATTATATTTTAAATTGTTAAATGAAAGTAAATATATTGATTGATGTAAAGGCTACATAAACCAAAACTCATTGCAGTGTGACAATCCAGCTACATATACTTTTAAAAATATGTCTTAAATAACACAAAATATGCAGAAGTCATTTGTTTTCTTGTTCAGTTTCTTCTGTACATCTTTGCAATTTGTAATGTGAAGGTTGAACCAGCCTTCCCATTGGTTCAGGTTTGTTTGTGTGGTGGCCGGTCTGTTTACTTTAGCTGTGCTAACCTCTAGCTGCTCTCTCTGCTTGTTYGTCCACTTCCCCCTGCAGGAGCCTGTTTCTAGTCCTGCCATACACGAAGAGCCACTTCCTGACTTCAAGGTTATTCCTTTATCCTTAAATACATTGTCACACGCTCACCGTCATCTGCTTTTCTCACTGGATCTCTCTTAGTCCCTTTGTCAATATGTATGCCTGCTAACCTTTTTTAGCTTTGCAAAAGCTGTTAATAAATATAAAATTTAAGGGTGTATTTTGTGTTTTTACACACTATTTTGCAGCTCTCATCCCTCATCATGATGAATGCATGTTTAAGTTAAAAGCAGAGACCTTTGTGTTTGGATAATGTTAGCAAGTTGTAGTTTAGCAATTTATTGGAGGCACTTTAATGTGTCAAAATGTTAAATTCTAGAAGTTTATTAATATTTAATCAATATTTTTTGACCACACAAACAAATATTCAATATCTTTATGGCAGCGGATGATAAATTATTACAGATTTTTTTCATAATTAAAAGCCAATATCTGCATTACCTATAAATTAATTTGTCTCTGTGTGTTTGCA
>NW_013952889.1:354924-356607 GCF_001266775.1 Austrofundulus limnaeus
GGAGGCCACAGCCGGGTGTGGCCTCAGAGGAGGACCAGGACCAGAATACGATGGTCTGTATGAGGGAAACCCAGCTGGGCATAGAGCGCAAGTGTTCCAGTATGACAGTCAGCTCTACATCCAGCCTGGAGGCCGAGGTGGACTTCACTGTCATCACAGACCTCCACCCAGGGACGGAGGACTTTTCTAAGTTCACGTCAGCGTTGGGAGAGCGGGAGCAGCAGCCAGAGGTGGGGCGGGAGGACTTTGAAGAGACCTCCAGATTCTACTCTGCCCGTCTGATGGGCTCCAGGGACAAGGTTCCYATGGAGGAGAAGCTTCCTGAGGAAAGAACACATCCTGAGGTAGACAGATGGTCGTGTTCATCCTTCATCATCATCATCATGATCCTTTGGATTCACCCCGCCTTGCTGTTAATGCTGCCATCCGTGTGCATGACTGTGGAACTGAATAATGTTTGATTTTGTTGTTTTATTTTCTTTCAAACTTATTTTTTAAGGCAAATTTATGTTTTAAATTGCCTTGCTTCATCCAACCCAAATATCTTAATAAAATATATATATTTTTTCTGTTTACCATTCGTTTCTTTAAGTGTTTAGTCTTTTCATTTGAAATGACAAGAGGACACAATGGGCTTGCTTCAAATGTACTTTCTGTATTTTTTTTTACAGCCTCCAGTGGCAAAAAAAGACCCCAGTGCTGTGAGTGTGGCCCACAAGCTGAAAAGAGTCGATACAAGGACAGAAACACACACCAATGGATCAGAGGTCCACCCCAACATCGTAAACGTCTCACCACAGGTACACAAAAACAAAAGTTGTGTATAAATTAAATGTGTTAAGCTGCCTTGTGCTGCCAAGGATTGTAACATTTTGCTGGTGCGTCTGCTTTTCTCTTTTCTCATTGTCCACTGTTGAAAGGYGGGCAGCAGTACTGTTAGCGAAATATTTCATGAACCACGTGACAAATTTCTGTTGAACTTGCAGAATGTAATCATTGGACACATCTACAACTGTACGTTTGAACATTAGATGATTTTAAGTCAAATATTWGCTAAGAAAGGCTGCAGGAGATATGCATTTCTTCAAGGAATTCTTGGCCTTTTATGTTTAGTTGATATTTTAGATTATTCTTGGTAAAATTCTTTCATAGCATGACCCTCATATTTAATCTTCTATTGGTTTTAAAAAGATGTTTAATATAGAAGGGTTTTTTTTGTCACTTTTGTTGTTCAAATTAATGTTCTCATGCACAGAACAAAAATACTGCTAATATACAGAATACTTGGTGTTTATGTTGTGAATGACACCAAATTTCAGCTTATCTGTTATAAAATTGTACCTTTATGGCCGTCTTTGGATCTCAGATGTTTAGTTGGCTGTGGCAGCCGTAGGTCCTRTGGTTATTTTCTGAAAGTTTCAATWAAACTGAYCAAGTGTTTCATCACATATTTTGCTAACACATCATGGCAAAAAACAGTGTTTCGTCTTTTATGGTGGCCAATAAAACAAAGGTTTTTGAAATTTTGTTTTGTTTCTTTTGATCCACCAGTATTAAATAAAATACAGGTATCTTACCAGTAATTAATTAATTAATTAATTAATTAATTTTTACTTACTGGTAAAAGTTAGTCTTCTCTAAGAATAGTACTTGAGTACGTCTTAAAGTATCTGACATTTATTG
>NW_013952889.1:357907-363479 GCF_001266775.1 Austrofundulus limnaeus
TCCAACTCTCATTAAAACTCTAGCAGCAGCATTTTGGATTAACTGAAGACTTCTTAAAGAGTTTTTTGGATGCCCAGCTTGTTTGTTTTATCCAAATTCAATGATAACTTAAGTTGAAAGCAAGTTTGTATAAGTTCTGTTTATGTCACCTCCAAGTTCAATACAAGTTCAATRTTTTCACCAGAACAAAAAGTGTGGTGTCACTAGCAAACAAAAATAAATTTTAAAGGTTTTGACACATTGACCAAATTATTCTCACACAAAATAAACATTTTGTGGTCCAAGCACAGAACCTTGATTACTCCAAGCTAATATTTCTTAATTCATTTCTTACATTATTTTTCTGCACAAAATGTTTCCTATTACTCAGATAACTAGACACCCACTGTAGTGGTTATACTCTAACGCCATATTCAACTTTTCAATAAGAATGTTGTGGTCAGTTGTTTCAAAAGCCTTCTTTAAATCAACAAAAACACTAACAGTAACAGTTTTATTTGGCAGCAGTTATCCTTTCAATAAATTCCATGAGAGCCATTGACGTTGAATTATTTGTTCTAAACTCACACTGACTACTACCTAAAGTGTTCTGTTTTTCAATAAAATATCTTACCTGCTTACAAATAATTTCTCTAAAATGTTTGAAAACTGTGGCAACAAGTTTATCTATTTACTTAAGTATGATAATGAAGTACTTGTACTTTGTTACTTTACAACTCTGTGATACGATCTATGATGTGTTTTATACACGGATGCTGAAAAGCATAACAGGTAAAACAAATAAGGTCAGTATGCATCATCACACCATTAGTCACACACCAAGCAGACTCATATTAAAGAGTTTCAACATTTTGTGGAACTCTAAGCTTTTGATCAGGGGAAAAAGCTTTTTTTCCCCGTGTGTCCTGGCGATATGACATCCATATTCTGCTGGAATGGATGCTATAATAGCATCGTTAAGAGTTAATTAAGGTATTAACTGTGTTATTAATGAGAACGATGAAAGCAGATGGGACTCCCATTCATCTCCAGGAGTAAAGAAAGGAGTACAGGATAGCTGTCCTGCAGGTGCCTTATTAAAATTTAATCATGGCTTGGCTCTTTAGCTATTCTGCTAATGGTGTGGATGTGCTCAGGAAATGATAGATGGGTCCTTTGAAGTGTCACATCACTGTTGAGTCATACTTTTAAAGAGGGAGTCTCAGTGACTAAATTGAAGATAATATCCCTTAAGTAAAGCTCTCCAGCAGAAGCACTGAACAACCAGCAGATGGAGACAAATCATGTGTGTCTGCTGCTCTGATGTGTGAGGGTTGGTGCAGGATTGAAGCCAGAATGCAGACACATAAAATAACAGGTGGATAAACTGAAGAAGGAAAAAAACACTCAGGCAGTAAAATCTTCATCGATACACAAAGGAACCAGGAAAAAGAAGTACAATGAATCTGCTGATATTTAGGTGAAAGGAGACTAAAAGACTGATGAGGGATGAGATCAGGCTGCTGAATCAATTAAGAGTAGCAACAGGTGTGAGTGGTGATTGACTTGGAAAAATACAGAGAAGCTGACTGAGGGAGAGATGATGAATAATAAACAGAAGAATCCTCAAGAACAAAAACTTAAAATAGGAACTTAGCAAAACGAACCATAATCATAAAAACAACAAAAACATAAGGATCCTGACTGTTTACATTTCATTTCACTGACATGTAAATCATTCTGCTGCTGACAGAGAGCTGAAGAGTTTCTGTTGCTTTTAGAAACCATGAACAGCAAAATTCCATAAACACATTTTGGCAAAAAAAATCTACTTGAAACAATGCTAATTTTTAGGGAAGTCATTAGATGTGTTTAAGAAGATTCAAAATGAAAACTGTTGCAGACTTGTTAAATGTTCTATCTATTATTTTTAATTGCATTAATTCACTGACTAATTATTTTTTTTCATTCTAAACATCTTATTTTCCTTCAAAAATCATAATCCACTTGATTTTCTGTCCGTCCATTTTCTTCTGCTTATCCGAGATCGGGTCGCGGGGGCAGCAGCCTAAGCAGAGAGACCCAGACTTCCCTCTCCTGGCGTTCCCAGGCCAGCCGAGAAACATAGTCCCTCCAATGTGTCCTGGGTCTTCCCCTGGRTCTCCTCCCAGTGGGACATGCCCGGAACACCTCACCAGGGAGGCGTCCAGGAGGCATCCTAACCAGATGARCCACCTCWACTGGCTCCTCTCGACGTGGAGGAGCAGCGGCTCTACTCTGAGTCCCTCCCAGATGACTGAGCTTCTCACCCTATCTCTAAGGGAGAGCCCAGACACCCTGCGGAGGAAACTCATTTCAGCCACTTGTAGCCACGATCTCGTTCTTTCAGTCACTACCCAAAGCTCGTGACCATAGATGAGGGTAGGAACGTAGACCCACTGGTAAATCGAGAGCTTTTCCTTCGGCTCAGCTCCTGCTTCACCACGGCAGACCGGTACAACACCCGCATCACTGCAGATGCAGCATCAATCTGCCTGTCGATCTCTCTCATTTCTTAAACAACCATGTGGAAAGATGCATCCTGTGGTCGTGGAAAAGTAGGGATGTCCCGATACAACTTTTTCACTTCCGATATTACAACTTTGAGAATTGTCCGATACTGATATACTGACCGATACCGATATTGACTGATAACGATATTGACCCATTACCATAACAAGTCACACTTTTACCTATTTTGTAGTGTAAAATCTTAGAAAAGTCTTGATCAGGTCAAACAGTGAAAAAGAGTAGGTATGAGAAAAACTGACCCATTTATTTTTAACCAATGGATCACATACATTTTAAACTGAAGAACATTATACAATTTAATAAAATAAATTATAATACCCTGAAAAATAAAACATAATCAAAACAGAATGTTATTTTAAAGTATAAAATAACAATTCAAAATCACTTTGGTTATTGTTTTACTACCTGTCAGCCTGGTGCTGCTTTATGGTGGAAAAAACTGAAGGTGGGGACAAAACAAAAVCCCACATTRTTGTCTGTTCAAAGTTAAGAGTCCACAGCTCCARTTTTACTGACTGTAACYAAAACAACRTGATCATTGCACTTAATTTTCACTCAAACAAGTGTGTAAACAGATTAAACATCACTCTAATAACAAGATCAAAAACATAAATAGTAAGAATTTGTCAGTTATTTACAGTAAATTGATAGCTACCTTTCTTACTGCTGCATTTTCTGAGCATCGTGTGGAGATCAGCCTCTGGGTCCTGCAGGGAGCAGTTTTTTATCACTGCTCTCGTCATGTTGTGCTCATATTCCAAAACAAAAGCTGCGCTCTCCTTTCTTCTGTTTATCAATCCCAGAGCTAATCCATGGGATGTCAAAACTGTAAGCGTGCTGTTCTCGCTTCTGCCAGCTTAGAACCACCGACCGGACCAAAGAGGAAGTTCCGAAATAGCACGGCTGTGTGCGGTCATTGGACCGAGGCTGAACGAACCGAGCCAAACCGCAAAGCTGCTGCCAGGGTGGAGAGTAGTTGTCGCTCTGGATTAAAACATTCACGGTTCTGTTCCCCCTCAGAAAATTTGTGCGTGACAACTTTGCACTTAGCTGCAAATCTGTTTTAGATGAAAATAAAAAGTACTGCCAACATTCTTGCTAACTTGTTAGCGCAGCATGTTGTTGCGATAACATGAGCTCTGCATGCCGGATCCAAGCGCTGCTGGATAGAAACGCTGGAGTGGAGTCAGTGAACTGCTGGAACGGACTGCTAATATCGGAGCACTTATATCAGATATTTTTTATGCAGGCCGATAAAATCCGATACTCGTTTTTTGGCTGATATCGGACCGATATCCGATATCAATATCGGATCGGGACACCCCTATGGAAAAGATGTCAGTCTGATTGAGAAGAGTCAGATCATTGGCATCAAGCAGAGAAAACATATAAGGATATTACAGAAACTCCTAACATTGGGTTGAGAACTGTCCAACACATTATTAAAAACTGGGAGGATAGTGAGGACCCATCATCCTCAAGGATGTTCCCATCAGGCAGTGCTATGATGTGGGGCTGCTGCAGTTGGTCAGTTATCCAAACAATGCCACAGTGAAATGTGTCGTAATCAGCGCTAAAGGTGGACCAACTAAATTTGAGAGTGTGACCTTTTTTTTTATTTTATTTTTTTTATTTTTGGCCAGGCAGTGTATTTGCAATATATTGTGCAGCCCTACTTTGGACACACGTGGTGGTGCAAGCTCTGAGAAATAAATTTGAAGCTGAGTTTTAACTTAATCTGTTTAATTTGACATTAATATTAATTAATTAATATTAATATTAATTAACATTAATATTCTGTGGTATTTTAATACAAAGTTAAAGGAATGAGATGGATGCAGTAAGAAGAACATTGAGTAACTGTATGAAGCACGCTGATTTCTGATCAAACTCTGCAACAATTTGCCATATACTGTAAAAACAAGTAGAAAAATACGACATTAGAGTCTGAATCTTCTCAAAAAATTAAAATGTGAGTAAAAATTTCCAGGCTAATAATCCAACACATTCGGGTCATGCTCAGTATATCTGTGAAAATACGTCTTGTCTGATAAAAGATTGTAAGACTTGGTGAGATGGACAAGTTTTGCAACAAAGTGCCAGTTTCTCAGAAACAATAACARATTTGATAAGATTCACTTTAAACCAGATCAGGACCAGATTAGTTTCAGAGGATGTGTTACTATGGAAACATGTGTGCCTCCTCTTTTGTGCAACTGAATTTAGCATTAATGCATGTTTACTCCGAAATCTCAGCTTAATCCCTTATCCTATTTTCCTGCAGTAGGCCCCCAGAATGACTAAACAGTGAAGTTATTGGTGTAGAAGAATTTTTGTGTGTATGTGTGTGTATGTTTAAGATCTTTGTTTATTTTTGGTAACTATTGTACTCGTTCTCTTTTCTTTCACATTTAGTAGCAAATTCACTTTTATATTTCCAATTTCCAACTTAACTTCTTATCAGATTTATACATAGATGTGAATACAACAGCAAGCATAATGTAGGTCAGTATACATAGTTTCTTCAGTATCAACCTGCATTTCAGAATTACATTCAATATATCTGCAAGCTGTCAAAGTTCAGGGTAATCTTTTTATGTTTGGTTTCACATTGTAATGAAAAATCATTACCATAAAAACAGTTTGTATTGGATATTAAATGAATCATTGTTTCAAAAACATGAGTGGTAAAATCTGTTTAGAATTTGATAATCCAGACACCTTAACATTTTTTCCTCAGGTTTTGTTAGAAAACAAGTTTGAATATAATTTCTTTGTCCTTTGTGTTTGTTAGTTTACCTTTCAGCTGACACTCATGAAAGAGCTTTAACTAAACCATTTCTCTCTCCTTCAGAGCCCCAGAGCTGTCAGCTCCCAGGAAGCTCCTGTTGCCCTCAAAGAAAATGGCTCCCCTGTAAGTGTCTTTGTAATGGACAAACACCAGACAGTAGTGTGTGTGTGTGTGTGTGTGTGTGTGTGTGTGTGTGTGTGTGTGTGTGTGTGTGTGTGTGTGTGTGTGTGT
>NW_013952889.1:365224-366920 GCF_001266775.1 Austrofundulus limnaeus
GTAAAGTTCTTCTTTTTTTAGTTTTCGCTGAATGAACACTTCCTTGTATCTGAAGCAGGAAACACAGCCTTATATGGTGTTTTTGGGGTGGTAATTATGCTAATCTCCTCTCGCGTGCACGAGCAGCTGGATACGAACAGGTGGAATTTACGCAGCTCATTTACACACTTTTCCTGAAGATAGAAGAGTTTGTTGAATCTGACGTGACATGTTTGTACAAAACCTTTGTACGAACAAAAGTAAGAGAAATTTAGGATAAGAATACGAACATGTTCTTGCATGAGGCCCAATGACTACAAATGCATCAGCTGTGCGTGGATTGTAGGCTACCTTTTTGTTTTTGGATTTTCAAAACGTGAACAAGCTCCTCCTCCTCATTTTAATATCATCAGTTTCCAACGTTTAGGGAGCTGTATAGCATCCAATGAGAGCACCCTGCCTGTCAAATTTTGGGGTGTACCCTCTGTGTTAAGTGATGCCAAGGGAGCCTGACCAAGCGTCCATGTATGACAAATAGGGAGGGAAAACTGATCGACCAAATAAACAAAAATAAACTAATTAAATTTTAGTTTAGGTTGCAGAAGTCCACCCCCACAAACGCACAGGACATTTTGACCTAAAAGACCATTTCTTATTATATTTGTCCACAATTTTAGTAATAATAAAGGGGGAAAGAATCATTAAAAAGTAAAAAAAAAACAACAACCTATAATAATTTTTCTCGAAGGTAAATTTCAAGGTAGCTATGCACCGTGTGTACAGCTGTACAGATGCCACTGGTCTTGCTCAAAGCAGTGCCCACTTTGAGGATAAAGACATGAACATTGTAACGCAAGTATACAACAGAGGGTCAAAGTGAAGGCTGAACAGCAGGAGGTACGTCTTTAACAAAGACTTGTTTTAGAGCACAGCTACATCTCTCTGAGCTGCAGCCTCCCATACAAATCACGTTTCAATAAAGCTGACTTCTGGCTATCTTCTAGTTGTAAGAACCTGCTCTATGAGATTAATACCAGCTTAATCTCATAAAAGTCATGTTCCACAAGATCTTGCAGAAGGAAATCAGGAAATAATGAAACMCCCCTCTGATCATGAATGAGAAAAGAACTTGTGACCTGAACAGATCTCTCAAAATAAAGTAATTTATTTTTAGATATATGAACAGGATAAACATACAAATATGAATAAAAACACAAGTTATAATAACGGCATAAAATTCCACTCAGAGTTGACAAAAACAGTAAATTTCATGTGTTGCAATTTACTGGCATCTACTTACTAAGTTTCTTAAGTAAATAAGAGAAGGAAAAGGTAAAGGTTTAAGTTTTAAGAATAGGAGGAAGGAGAGAGATTAGTAACTTTAGCACTGTTCTTAAAACCAGGACCAGAGCCAACAAACAGCTGTCTGACTGGGACACCTCCGAGGGCTGGACAACAGCTCCGACCTTTTATCTCAACAAGCATCGCCTTTTACCTTTTGACGTCTTGTCAGAGACAGGCAGGTGGACGGTTTTGAGATTGAGTCGGCAAACAGTCCGCCCAGGTGGACAATGTCAGTCATTGACAGCGGGGGGGGTGAGAAGACGCCTCGTCTCACCCAGCGGAGCCCGTGGCTTCAGGCGCGGTCGCTCAGAACAGTCGCTTCTTTTCTCGGCATATTAGTCACCCAGACTTCAGGCAGGTGCCTGTCCAGACA
>NW_013952889.1:372050-373311 GCF_001266775.1 Austrofundulus limnaeus
GATCCAGATGATGTGAAGAAGAGACAGCACACTGTGTGTGCAGTATCACTTCAAGCACCAAGTCATTATTTGTCTAATAATTTAAGACAAAAATATATATATTACTCTGACACGGTCCTGAGAACAGAGCGAGTCAGAGAGGGACCCGAAACATCCCGTAGATAAAAACGGATGAAGGGGCAAGGGGATGACCAGGAGGCTGCAGAGCAAATATCCTAGATTGATACTCCACTGTACAGAGCGGTGGAGGAAGAGATCCCCCTTGTGGAATGAGCTGACAGTACAGCTGAAGGCTGCAAACCTGATGATGTAAAACAGCGAAATCGCTTCACAAAACCAATGTGACAGCCTCTGAGAAGACAAAGGTTGTCCTGCAAACTGCTCTCTGTAGTGAACAGACAAGCACTGACAGCGCCTGATCTGTTCCGTGCGTGACACATAACACGAGAGTGCGCGCACGGGACATAGCAAGTGAGAAGCTGCTTCCTCTTCCGAATTATGAGGGGGAGGACAGAACCCGCTCAGAGTAATAACTCTGGAGCTGTAAGAGCTTGTGATGCTCTTAGGCATAAAAGCCAGGTTGGAACGCAAGGTTGCAGAGCCGCCATCCTCCCGGATCCTGAGGCAGAAGGGAGACACTGACAGGGCAGACAGTTCGCTGACTCTCTTTGCTGATGTTAACGCTAACAGCAGCGCTGTTTTTTTGAGATAAAAGCTTTAGTGAGACCTGATCCAAAAACTCAAAAGGAGCTTTAGCTAAAGCGCGTAGCACCAGTGTTAAAACCCACTGTGGTACGAGTGTGCGAGTGACAGGTCTGCGCCTGCACACTCCTTTTAAGAACCATTTTACCAACGAATGATTAAAAACCGTTCTGTCACCAAAAACCACGTGACAGGAAGAAAAAACGCCGCAGCATACGTCTTAACGGTGCTGAAGGCTAAATCTCTGTCCATTAACATCTGTAGGAAAGACAGAATGCAGGACAAACAGCAGAAACTGAGTCCGCAGTTTTTTCTACACACCAGTGCTGAAAACATGACCACTTGGATGTGTAGGATGAGACTGTGGATGCTGCGCGCGCATCCTGGATGGTGCGCACCACATCAGTAGATAAGCCCAGGTTTACTAAGCGTTCCGTTCAGCGGCCAGAACCAAAGGGGCTGGCCCAGTTTTGGGAAGCTCCTGATTGATCCTCCCGCCTGCAGGAGAGCGTCCTCCTGCCAGGGTAGCTGGAGCGGGAGGCCTGACAGTACTGACTGG
>NW_013952889.1:374815-376210 GCF_001266775.1 Austrofundulus limnaeus
GTCCCCATCCTGGGGACCCCCTCTGGACATGATGTCTGCTCCCCTGTTCAGCACACCCGGAATGTAAACCGCTCAAATTGAGCGCAAGTGGGTGTGTGCCCAGAGGAGAAGCTCTCTGGCTGTGTCCAGCAGCTGCCGGGAACGTACCCGTCCCTGGCGGTTTTGTAAGCTGCTGCCAATTGTTGTCCGTGCGGACCAGAACATGCTGGTCCCAGACCAGATGAGTGAAAAGGCACCAGCACTTTCCACACAGTTAGAAGTTCCAGAACATTTATGTGGGGGACAGAATGTGCAGACCAGCAGCCTCCCACAGTCTGGGACAAGCATGTCCCCCCACCGTGACAGTGACGTGTCTGTGAAGACCGGCACGTGATGTCTTGCTCTGCTCAGAGGGACCCCTGCTGACATTGTGTGTGGCTTCCTCCAGTGGTTCAAATCCGCCTCCACTGAGGAAGGGATCGATACGATCCTGCGCTTGTGGCATATCGGATCGATCTTTAGCCAGGAGAACCACCGCTGTAAGCGTCTCGTGTGTAGCAGCCCGAGCGGGACCACCGCGTGGGCTGCTGTCATCATGCACAGGAGACGCATGATGGTTAGAACTGTCACTGACCTGCGGGGTCTGACATGCGCTAACAGCAACAGCAGAGTCTCTTTTCTGGTTAGGGACAGATGAACTGTCATGGTGACTGAGTCCAGATCCACACCCAAATACGTGATGGATTGGGCCAGAATGAGAGAACTCTTTTTCCAGTTTATGGAAAAAACCCAGCATCCTTAGGTGTGCTGACAGTTTCTCCATCTGTGACGCTGCTTCCTGTCTGGATGGAGCCAGCAGGAGCAAGTCGTCCAGATAAAAACAGGATTCTCATTCCCGCTGAGAGCAGAGGCTGCAGTGCTGTCTCTACGCATTTTGAGAAGGTGCGTGGTGCCAGTGCGTAACCGAAAGGCAGACGGTTGTACTGGTACTGAGTCTGCTGAAAAGAGAAACGCAGGTATTTTCTGTGTGCCGGGATGACCGGGACATGAAAATAAGCGTCCTTCAGGTCGAATGACGTGAACCAATCACCTACCTGAACACATGTGCGCATCTGTTTGGTAGTCAACATGTGAAAAGGTCTTTTCAGTGTGAATTGTTGAAAAAACAAGAGATCCAGGATTAGTCTCATTGCACCCGTTTTGTGGGGACAAGGAAAAACCGGGAATAAAAACCCTCGTATTCCTTCCCACTTGGAACTCTGGAAATGACTTCCTTGTTTAGGAGTTCCTGAAGCTCTGCTTGAAGAGCGAGATCCTGCTGAGGAGACAAGTGGGTCTCCAGGATCCTGCTGAAACGGGGAGGCTTGGTTGCAAAACTGCAGCCTGTAACCCGTTTTTATCAAGCACTTCATCCAC
>NW_013952889.1:377284-378873 GCF_001266775.1 Austrofundulus limnaeus
TGATGCAGGACGCACACCCGGCCTAAAAACAGCGCAGAGATTCAAACTCGTGCTGACCTCTGTGCTGTGGTCCTGTTGCGTTTTTTTTTTTTTTTAATGACGGCCTGGGGAGTGATGCTGTTAGTCGCAGCACCCGACTGTGCCGTACGATGACGGGACCGGTCGGCCCAGCTGCCAAGCTGCTGGTCTACCGCTTGTGAGAGGAAAAAAGGTTGCCATCCGGTAGACCGCTCCGCCTCAGCGACGAAGACCATGGAGGATGAAGATTCCAGTACTGGGACGGCAAGAGCCGAAGACGGTCACCCCCTCCACTTTGTCACGTCMGCGTGGAACGAGACCGGAGCTTTCAGCTTGGAGTAAGCAACTCCTAGCATTGTAGCTAGCATCTCCATGCTGGGGACAAAACCCGTCTTGGCTAAACAGTCTGGATGAGCTCCCAGTCCAGTCCTGGCTGGGAGCACTGACCACTGAATGCATTAACCCAGCTAGCTAACACCTCTGTGTTGCGAGCGAGCCAATAGCAGCCAACACATCGTGTGTTAAAAGCCAACTAGCAGCAGTCTGCAACTGCCCTGGTCAAGCTACATAGCACGTCCGTGGCTAGAAGCTACACCAAGCGGCAGCACCCTGACTCCAGCTTCTCGACTGAAAAAGCGGGGTGCAGTTCGGCGCAAAGAGGCTGAGACTAGTGCGCTGCTTAGCTTATCTAGGTGGCTAACCGGCTTAGCTAGTTTGCCGCCGTGATCTCCGGCGGGAAAAACGCTAGCCTGGGCCTCCGTCCCCGGAGAAGATGGCCAGACCATGCCGAGATGAGAAGCGCATGGTCCGAAATATCTTGGAAAAAAACTTCCAGTCCAGTCCTGGCTGGAAACTTCGACGTCTAAAAGCCTTAACTACTAGCTACCACATCCGTGTAACGAGTGAGTTAGTAGCGGCTATGATAAAACGGGGACTCCGTGGAGGCACAAGGATGTCCGGCGCCTTAGCTTAGCATAATACCGCACTGCAGGGACACCCGCGGGAAAAAATATGCTAGCCAAACCACGATCAACCTTCTCCGAGGAAGGAGACCGGAGTGAAAAACGGGTAGTGCCGGGGAAAAAACGATCCACGAGCAGCCCGGAAGGACGGCTACGCGGATCATAGCTCGGTGGCGCCGGACACGAATTCCATGTCAATATAAAAGAATCATTGCACTTACATGTATGGGCGTCTTCTATGGTTACATGTCGAATGCCGAAGCTGAAGAAAAAAGGGGAGCTGAACTCAGGTCCGTCCTCCCCTTTTATACGGACCGAGGTGAGGCCCACGGTAAGTGGGCGTAGACTATAGGCTCTTCAGAATGCGCGAGCGCGCGTGGGGGTACCCATCTGCGATAGCCTTAGAGGGGGGAGCTTACACGAAATAGAACTCTTTTGTTCCATCAAGTCCTAGCCTGGCCCTTGCCTTCTTACGCAGCTCCACTCAATTCTAGTTTCGCTTCTCTGCTCCGTCTGGCATTTCTCCCATAGACAAGGATTTTGCTGGCAGATTTTTAGCCAGGCCAATCAGAGAACAGAACGTCGATTTTTAGCATACAGCAGTAGAGG
>NW_013952889.1:380984-382703 GCF_001266775.1 Austrofundulus limnaeus
GTTTTAGCACCTCTAGTAATATATTTACTGAGAAAAATGATGACTTGTTCAATACTTATTTTACCCGTTGTATCTCCAATAGTGGAGGACTGGTTCCAAAATTGTAAACTCTAGCTAGCAATAAACCAGAAAAGGTGGAGAAAATCATCTTTCAAAATTTTCATTTTCTAAATGACTTTTTGTGACTGGCCTGTTGTAGGTGTGGCCTTGGTTATGTTGGCATGATTACAAAGGTCASTTTCAACTTTCAATTAACTGCATTYRACCTGATCACTCTTCATGACACTCTGGAGTTTATCCATGGGACAAATCAATGGAGCAAACTTTGTGAAAGTTATTTCTTTGTGTCATATTCAAAATGTTTGTCCACAGGTGTACGTCCCAACCAGCAGTTTCTATATTTTGTGAAATGTAAAAATTATTAGCTGTAAAAATTATTACGCAAGCCATAATGATTATGTTTGAACACGTTCACTAAGTTATGGTTCATTCATTTTCTGGGTAACACACTTTTCATATAAAAATGTTGTTCAACTAAAAGTTCTTCCATGTCAGCAGCTATCCAACATGCAAACTGAATGGTTTGATCTGAAGGCTTGGAATATTTTCTGGAAGCATTCAGACTAAAGAAAACTTTACAAAATYCAGATTCGAACAAGGGTCAGAGAAAAAGATCCAAAATTCCACTGCAGACAAAAACACTTTCAGTCATATTTAATTTAACTGTTTATTACTTTACATTTATACAAAAACAATCTCCACATCTCTCATCCGTCATCAGTCCTAACCAAACAGTAAAATCAGATCTGACTTTCAATTATTGTCTGGAAGCAAAGCTGATGTACCTTCCTGCCATTTCACACAATAACTAGTTACTTAAATAAGTTAAATAAAAGCAGCTTAACCTTCAGATGTAATATAGTTCTGTTTGTATTATTGTGAAAACTAACTTATGTACCATCTGAACCTTCCAAATCATTTCATACTGTCCCTCTTYACAAATTTACTCTTTTTTATGTTTTCAGTTCATTAATATTTTATTCCCTTTGTGTACTGTCTGTTAGTGCTAAATTGAATTTWAAGTAAAATGTGGTGTTTTTATCAGAAACTCTTCAGTTCTAACCTGAATCGTCTGGTTCCTGCTCAGATAAACAGAAAAGTCCTAACATCACTGAGAGTCTACAGGTGGTGTTTAGTCCTGAAATCAGTCATGTATACATGTTTTACAYAAGAACATGCTTATTCAGGTTTAGTTGTGTGTAATTAGTGATAGACACCAAATGACTCGTTTCAACATTACAAACACGAGCTTCCTATTCTGATCAACCAATAAGAATCACGCCAGCTGTGGTTCAGGTAAGGATCTGTCTGTGGATGAAGGTCTGTCTGGGTCACTTGCTGTGCTGCAGGTACTGCTGGGTGAACATGTTGAGCTCACTGTCCAACCAGCCCGCCTTGTTCCTAACAAACACACAGAAACAAAACACAATCCACATTTACCCACAAAGAGCTCAAAGAGTTCAAACACAGGAACAGAACSAAAACCCCTCTGTGGAAGTCAGCTGTTTGTGGTCAAACAGAAAACAAAATAATTTTAATGACCTTGGTTTAAAAACAAGGAAAACATCTGTTCAACCAGCTCTGGGGTCTCATTTATAAAGGATTGCGTGGAAACCATACTAAAAGTGAACGTACGCCCAAAAGGCAGAAATGGCGTAC
>NW_013952889.1:383493-384720 GCF_001266775.1 Austrofundulus limnaeus
CGCAAGTTTCTGGGCTCAAATTGTGCGTACGCCAGTTTTATAAATCCGATCCCTGGACTATTAGGAACTACATGCAGAAAAATACTGCCAAAGCTTTTCACAGATAATGGGAATGTGATAAARCAAAGTATAATGGTTTAGTTTGTCAAGATAGTTTGTGATAGATGACTGTACAAAAGAGCTCATTTATTCCAGTTCATTTGTAAGGAAATCTCTGGATCATGGRTCTTTAATGTGTCTACTTGATATAAAATTGTTGGTTATTTTTATTGTATTTAATTGTTTTGTTAATTGTCTTATATAGTAGAAGATAAAAAGTATGCATTAAGCACTTTTTATGCTTAAATTTGACGTGTCTGATGTTACAATAGTTCCAGAGTTAAGATTTTTAAACAGCTGCCACTATGACAGAATTTAAAACAAATATTTTACTCAATTTTTTTTGCTGTAAAATGGATTGTTACCTAGATTACACAAAAAAGTTTTGCTAAATCTTTTGCTAGTTTAAACAGCCTAAAATACACAACTCTGTAATGAGCTAACAAACCCACAGTGAAGTGTCACAGTTGYTCAGCTGCTGTCCGTCAACAAGTTGAGCAACTGATGAAATTACTGCCATTAAATAATAATAATAACTTTATTTGTATAGCATCTTTCTAAACAAATGTTATAAAGTGTTTTACATTGAAAAATAAGTTAAAAATCAGAGACAACATGAAACAAAATATACCGAATCAATTACAATAAAACCAACCATAAATTATCATAATTCATCCCTATTAAAAGCCTTTTTACAAAAGTAAGTCTTAAATAAAGATTGAAAAGAAAACAATGAGGTAGCTTGTCTAATATTTTGTGGAAGGGTATTCCACAAACTGGGAGCCCTGACCATAAAAGCCCTCTCTCCTTCTGTCACCAGTCGAGCTCTGGGAATGGAAAGAAATAATTGATTAAAGGATCTGAGACTTTGAGACGGTATATATGGGGTAAGAAGTGAAATGAAGTGGATTTCACATAATCAGGGAGTATCACAGCRTGTTCAGGTTTGAATTTATTGATACTTTTATTAACAGGCTAAAACTCTTAAAGGGAAAGTTAAACCAGCTAAAATAAAATGGAAAATAATGTTCTTGTCTAAATGAGTCAGTTTTCACGTGTCTTATCATATCTATGCTGATGATAWTCAGTTATATTGCTCCTTCAGACCTGCTGAATATATCTAGTTGT
>NW_013952889.1:388206-389859 GCF_001266775.1 Austrofundulus limnaeus
ATCTCACACGTTGGACATATTTACATCTATTTTACCGATTTAAATGGGAGGCGTGTCAGGGGAGGTGTCTCAGGTGCGCTCAGTTCCACATTTATTGGAATGTATAAAGGAAAGGTGCACAGGAACCTGAGTGYGCAGTTTTATACAATTGAATTTTTTTTGGTGCGGCTAAATTTGGTGCAGCTAAATGATTTCTAAATTTGTCCGTACGTCAACTKTTAGTGTGAAAGCTGYGCAATCCTTTATGCATGAGGCCCCTGGAGAGACTAAATTCAACTTTTCTACCTCCTACAGGYCAAGTACACAACAAAATGTATTTAACAGCTAAAAAAGTGGATTTTGCACATGCCMCCTTAAAAAAAGTCCATCCTTCCACACATTTCTGTACATGAATGGATGTAAAGTGAGGTTTTATTGTCTTATCAATGGAGTCACCACTGTGAACTCATGTATCTACAGTCTGATCAGTGAGTTTCTTACCTCAGCAGCTTGGCTCTGCTCTGCAGGTTGTCCAGCAGCTCAATCTTGCTGTTCATATCATGGATCTCATCCTGAAGGTTCTGACGGGTAACATCCACCTGCTGGCAGAGCTGAGCAAACACACCAGCCAACTCCCTGTGCAMCACAACAACAAGAGAAACAGGCTTACACAGCATTTCAGCAAGTCTGATYCGTTCATGCTGAATCACAGTTTCATCTATAAAACCAATGATCAACTCACTGCTGGACTTGGTGGCTGCAGTTGGATCCAGTGTAACTGACTATTAGCTGCAGCTTCTCGCTTGCATACTCCACAAACTGTCTTTTAAAGGCTCTCTCTTTGGCTTTGGTGGTCCAGGTGAGGCGCTCATAGACATATAGAAGTCCATACAGACCCAGGGACAGGGCRATGAGACGCCAGCCCACTGCCTTCCAGATCTGCAAAACATTACCACAGCTTTACATACCAAGGATGGCAGTTTGTTTTCATCAGTCCAACAACCCACAAAGAYATTCAGAATATGTTTTAAGCAATACAGAAGTGACAAATGTTTTGTTTTCCTTTAGCTCTTCAGTTACACATCTGCCATGAAAGATTGAGACTTCTTTTTTTAGAGCAAATATTACTCTGAACTTTTTAAGTAGAGGATTTTAAGCATGGACAAAATTTTGGTCATGAGGTTGTGGCAGAGTCTCATCATGGTGGTGTAGCACAGTGGTAGACAGTAACAGAGTAAATTTACTTGAGTATTGTACTTAAGTACATTTTTTTAGGTATCATTATTTTTCTTGAGTAATTATTTTTTGGGGAACTTATGACTTTGACTCCACTACATTTCTAGGAAGCTTGTAGTTACTCTTTCCTTTTGGTTCAGCATAGCTTTGTAATCAGCTGTTGCTGTTTTTTTTTCTTGAAAAGCAATTGGCCACACTATATTCCTCACAAGGGGAACCAATCACAGTCGTAGCTCACACTTGGAATGGATTTGGAACTACCGTATTTTTCGGACTATAAGCCGTGACTTTTTTCCTGAACTTTGAACCATGCGGCTTATACTCCGGTGCGGCTTATCCATGGATTTTTTTTCTTCAGCCACCAGGGGGCTCTTAAGCTGCATTTGCTTCAACCACTCGCTTCAAATAAAGAAAGGAACAAAAAATAAGAAAAAAGCA
>NW_013952889.1:390313-391923 GCF_001266775.1 Austrofundulus limnaeus
CTGGACATCAGTGTGAATCGTGCATTTAAAGCAGCACTCAGGGGTGAATGGGAGGCTTGGATGACTGACGGGGATAAATCATTAACAGAAACTGGCCGGAAGAGCGTCATTTCCTGATGTCTGCCAGTGGATCCTAACAGCGTGGAGCAGAGTGAATGAGTCCACCATCACCAATGGGTTCTGAAAGGCTGGACTGCTACGTGAAGAGGACACCACAGCTTCAGAGCCAGCATTACCCCGGGAGGACAGCGACATAGAAAGCAACACTGAACAGATAACCGCTGTGTGACGCAGCTTTTCTCAGCTTTTCTCAGCTAGTTTAACTCCGACACTGAAGAGGAGGACTTCGATGGTTTCAGTTCGCCGGAGGACGATGAATGAGACGTTTTGATGGACCAGAAACTGTTAAAGAAAACTACCAAAATAAGGTCAGTTAAATGAACCGTATTCCTCTGAGCTTTAATTCTTAAAGGTTTGCTTTTTATGTTTTGATGTTGAATTCACTTTTTTGACGACAAATTTGGGTGTACTGTTTTTTTTTATGTTGGGAGTGTGGCTTATAGTCCGGTGCGGCTTAAATGCTAATGTTCACGGGTTTTGTTTTTTTTAAAATGGCGGGTGCGGKTATAGTCCGAAAAATACAGTACATCATCCTTGTTAATGATTTGCAAGCTGAGCGCCCACCTTCATTTCAAACAGAACCCAGCAACGGAGATGATTGAAGAAACTTCAGTGGAGAAACCAGTGCACCCATGGCCATATCTGAGCTTGATGTTTGAGATTTTAGGATTGAAAAATAATTTATCAGTTCAAATGTCTGCTGTGTTCACCGCGGACAAACTACATTTCTGTATTTAAGAACTCACCTCTCACTTTATTGCTTTTTTATGCTGAAGTCTTTACAGGTGGTGGTTTTGTATCAGAGTGGTTCTATGTGTCGATTCATCAGGTGGTTTCTGAGAGTTACAAGGTTCTGTAAAATCACTGAAAACTATACAGCAATGTACTGATAATATAAATTTTAACTTGTACTTTTGAATACTTCAGTATTTTTAAAAGCATGTACTTTTTAATGTTCAAAAGTAAGTATTAAAGTGCTTTAACTTGAGTAGATTTTTGACCAAGTAACTTTTACTTAGTTGAGTAAGATTTGACCCTGAATATCAATACTTTTACCAAAGTACTAGAGTTGAGTACTTTGTCCACCACTGGTATAGCATGAAAGACCTCTTGACTCAACAGGTCATGATTTCTCTTGAACTGAACTCTGTTCTGAAAAATCTTTCTTAAAGTTAAACTCTGGCCTAGCTTTCATTAATCTGTCCTTGTGCAGCAGATTAAACTGACACGACAGTCTGTTTGAATCTTTTGTKACTGATTATATAAAGCGGGTAAAATAAGTATTGAACACGTCACCATTTTTCTCAGTAAATATATTACTAGAGGTGGTAATGACGTGAAATTTTCACCAGATGTCGATAACAACCCAAGTGATCCATACATACAAAGAAATCAAACCATAAATGAAGTTATTTGTAATAATGTGGAATGGCACAGGGAAAAAGTATTGAACACGCTTACTGAAATTTATCTAATACTTTGTACAAAAG
>NW_013952889.1:392628-394136 GCF_001266775.1 Austrofundulus limnaeus
CTTTTGTACAAAGTATTAGATAAATTTCAGTAAGCGTGTTCAATACTTTTTCCCTGTGCCATTCCACATTATTACAAATAACTTCATTTATGGTTTGATTTCTTTGTATGTATGGATCACTTGGGTTGTTACCGACATCTGGTGAAAATTTCACGTCATTAGCACCTCTAGTAATATATTTACTGAGAAAAATGTTGACGTGTTCAATACTTATTTTACCCGCTGTATTTCAAAAAAGACAAAGCTGGTTTCTTCACTATTAAGCATTCATTGTTTACGAAAAGAGTTCCCTTCAATCTGATGATCTCACACTGTTGGATTTGAATAAAGTATTGATCAGCACAGCTGATCTGGTGATCCAACAGGTAAAAACAGTATCAACCCTGCTGTCTGCCATCTTGTTTCTTCTGCAGCGGCAATGTACTGAGGTCTTATGCTCACTGAGTCCAWGATTTAGTTGAGGTCATGGAAACAACTTCATGTAGATGTGATACCTGCTCAGTGTCTCCAAAACRCATTTAAACTTTTTAAAACTTGAACACACAACACACATGTTGTCATGCTACAGCCCTGAACTTTCTGGTATTTTACTGATCTCTTCTGTGACATGTTACAGTGTAGTGCAGGGCTATTCAACTTGCGGTCCGCAGGCCACATCCGGCCTGCGAGTGACCAAAGTTCAGTCGCTAATTGGTTCATTCATCTCTTAAGCCCAAACCCCGGGTTTTCCACTGTAATTACTGTAAGTTCTTTTAGTTAAACATAGACATGTTTGGTATCTACAGAAACTTCAGAATCAGAATCTTGTCTAGAAGCTGGTAAAAACCATTTCAATGAAAACTCAAGACAGTGAAAATTACAAGCAGTTGAAGATAAAACTATGAAAGTAAAACTAAAATTTGGCAAGTAAGAGATGTCAAAATATTATTTGTGGTAAATAAGAGGCATAACGTGTTATTCTTTTATTATCATTACTTTTAATTATCAGTCAGATATTAGCATAAAAATGTAAAATCTCTAAATATCGGTATCATTTTTTTAATTCTGATAACAAAAACCCGATAAATTCACGCCTGGATTTGACCAAAATGTGCTAATAAAGGCTTGTGGTCCAGAGACATTCACCGGTGCGCAGATGATGACATCATCAAACCAGATTATCTCAGGGAGACCATGAGCCAAACTATTGTTTGAGACAAAATGTTACAAATAAATATGGCACTTTTCCCCTAACTTCAGTTAAATGTTTTTTTTATTTTGTACAGACAATGTTTACTTATGGAATGCATCCAGTGGGTTATCACCGTAAAAGCAGGTATGATGTCCCTGACAGGAGATATGTGATGTCAACTTAATATCRGTTTGTAATATCAGCTAATATCATAATTGGAAATTAAGTGTTGAACAATATWGGCAAAAAATCAACATCAAACATCTCTACTTTTACTACTTAGGGTTCTATGTTTTAACCATGATTAAATGCAGCAAAATAAACTATTTCAAAGATA
>NW_013952889.1:394737-396073 GCF_001266775.1 Austrofundulus limnaeus
TTGCTAATTTATATAGATACAATTTATTTGAACCTCTGAGAATTTTTTTTTCAAATCAAACAAAAAGTAGTTTCAATTTAAATTAAATAAATAATGTTAATGGCACCACAGAGATCAGTTGATTGAAGTTTGAAGCATGTCGGACAACATTCTTGAAGCGGGAGCACCAGGAAATTACTTTAACCCGTCCCATCATCCACATCTTCAGATAATCTACAGTTTAAATGGTTTAAAGTCCTCACCACACCACCAACCACCAGGACACCCATGGAGGTACGGGAGGTCAGGGAAGCCAAACCGGTCACCATTGAGACCATCAGCTCCTCCTGGGTCATAGAGCTCTGTGGGAATGGAGGCATGCTAGTGCTGACTGGAGTTAAAGCCATGGGCCGAGGAACCTGCAAGAATCAGATCACAGCCTGGTTAATCAGAAGGCTTGAAGGATGCAGAGCTTCTTATTATCACCTGCTTTTCAGCAAATTTATGAAGTCAGTTTTAGCTCAATAAAACTGATCGAGCCAAGAGACACTTCTATATAAGGTGATGTCCATTAGCTCTAATGACCATTTTCAATTAGGGTGACTCCAAAATGTAATGAGTTGTAGAGGTACAGTATATTCAAACATTACTTTTTGACAGAGTTGTAAAGTAACTAAATACAAATACTTTGATACTGTACTTAAGTACAAATTTTGGTTATCCGTACTTTACTTGAGTAATTATTTTTCAGCGTACTTTTTACTTTTACTCATTACATTTTTACACAATTATCTGTACTTTCTACTCACTACATTTTTTAAAAAGATAAGAAGTAGAAAGTCGTTACTCCTATTTTATTCTGAGTTGTTATTATTTAAAAAAATACTTTCCTGATAAATTGTGTCTCCTGATAGAGTGAATTTAATTGTCGTTGGATGAGAAGTATAAATATATACCATTCTGACACACTATTAGCTTGTACACAACCCATCACAGCGGCACACCATTTGAAAAAAAAATTTCTTCCAGTAAATGTCATTTTTGAAAATCTAACTGCTCACTTATACTCAGTACTTTTACTTTTAATACTTAAGTAGATTTTGTGTCAGAAATTTACTTTTGATACTTAAGTACAAAAAATATCAGCTACTTTAAGACTTTTATTCAAGTAATATTTTTAGAGAAGACTTTAACTTTTACCAAAGTAGTTTTATGATAAGATAGTTGTACTTTTACTCAAGTATCACTTTGAGGTACTTTATACCAGGAGTTCTTAACCTTTTTGACCTCAGGGCCCAATTTATTGAACATAAAGTGACACGAGGCCCAGTCAGACATTACCAATGTATGGATCAAA
>NW_013952889.1:397921-398949 GCF_001266775.1 Austrofundulus limnaeus
ACACACACACACACACACACACACACACACACACACACACACACACACACACACACACACACACCCACCCTTGTATTTGCATCAATACAAGTCAATCTAATAATGTTTTTGGCTGTTTCTGTGTTCATCTATTGTTGTTTTTTGTTATCAAAATATCCTAGAAACCATCTGTTTGGGCTTTGATAAAATTAAAACCAATTAACTTTTGGAACCAACATGATTTAGGATGTCCATCATAGCTAACTGACATTAGCCAACACAAAAATGGTTATGGGGCGGATATGGCTGAGTGGTTAAGGGAGTCGTTCCTCTTATTTGAGAGTTGTCAGTTCAATTCCAGGGACACAACCTGTCAATGTGTCCCTGGGCAAGACACTGAACCCCCACTGCCTCTGATGTGTGTTCCATCAGTGTATGAATGAGATCTAAAGCACTGATTAATCTCTATAGATTGATTTGTACATGTTAGCTTTGTAGAGACACGATAAAGTGCTGTGTTGATGTGTATGTGGATGTGTGTGTGGATGGGTGTGTGGATGTGTGTGAGAATGTGTGTGTGGATGGGTGTGTGGATGTGTGTGAGAATGTGTGTGTGGATGGATGTGTGGATGTGAGTGTGGATGGGTAAATGAGGACACAGATTGTAAAGAGCTTTAAGTATCCTGTTAGATTGAAAGGTGCAACAGTAAATAAGTACAGTCTATTTACCATTCATAATTGTGTTAATGTTACAGAGCTAAAATGAGATGTAGTAGTAGMTGACATATACTTTGAGACACAAATACTTTGAGACACATATACAGCGCGTAAAATAAGTACTGAACACGTCACCATTTTTTTCAGTAAATATATTACTAGAGGTGCTAATGACATGAAATTTTCACCAGATGTCGGTAACAACCCAAGTGATCCATACATACAAAGAAATCAAACCATAAATGTCCAGAAATAAAGTTATTTGTAATAATGTGGAATGGCACACAAGAACCATCTGATGATGGGTAAAAGTAAAGAGCTCTCTCAAGACC
>NW_013952889.1:399928-403717 GCF_001266775.1 Austrofundulus limnaeus
GCTTTAAGTATCCTGTTAGATTGAAAGGTGCAACAGTAAATAAGTACAGTCTATTTACCATTCATAATTGTGTTAATGTTACAGAGCTAAAATGAGATGTAGTAGTAGCTGACATATACTTTGAGACACAAATACTTTGAGACACATATACAGCGCATAAAATAAGTACTGAACAGGTCACCATTTTTTTCAGTAAATATATTANTTACAGAGAAAAATGGTGACGTGTTTAATACTTATTTTACCCGCTGTACTTTGAGACATATACTTTGAGCTAACGCATCTCACAAGTGCACAAAAACGTATTTTACAACACTGGACCAACGTGGATTAACTCCATTTCTCAACAATATATAGGTGAAAAGCAGCAAAGTCATATCTATTCCTTAAATAAAGACAATCCTTTATTTGTTTACATTTTCACAGTATTTTATGTTTATGTACTGTTTTGTTTTTATTATAGAACAGCCCAAGTAATTACATTTTAGAAAAGGAAAATGACATCCTGTGTTACCTGGTCACTGTAGCCCATGAGGGCCCGTCGGGTGTTCTTTGGCCCCACGAAGCGGCTGACAAGCATGGTCCACCCCAGTGAAAAGTGAAAGCTGATGTCCTCTTGAAAGTCACTACAAAGCTTGTCACAGGCCAGGTCATAAGTGAGACTGAAGGACTGACGAGGAACCATACTGTCAACCTGCTCTATGACAGAAGGGGGCAGCAGAGGCTTCAGACCATCTGCAGACAGACAGAAAATGTTACTTCTAAAATACAAACTTCAATCAAATACAGTCTCAAACAGCTACGGGTGGTTTTTAAATTCAATATTGATATATTGAGTATAAATTTGAAGAATATTTAACTACCCATATCTAATCCACTAGGAGTTTAGTTTTCTCAGGCACTTCCAATGCATCACAGCCCACTCCCACTTCCATCTAGAAAACTCCAGCAGACCCATACCCCAGGTCCTCCAACCAAAAATATTGGTAGAATAAATGTAATGTTCTTTGGGGATGTTGTTTGTTGTGTTTATGATGCTTGCTGCAAACCAGTTTCCCTTTGGGATATGAATAAAGCTGAACTGAATTGGTAGTTTCTCTGACCAAATTTAAAACAAGAGTTATTTGCTGTTTGATAATGTTTTTTGCATTAAATTATGTGCATATATTAGTTTGTTTTTAAACATTTCAAGAACCACTGAAGAATGGATTTAAACTCTCAGAAAGTAATTCTACATGTGCTGGGCATAAAACTAGAATATCAAATGTTGATTTATTTCTATAATTCCACTCAAATAGTGTAACTTGTACATTTATATTCATTCATTACACACAGACTGATATATTTCAAATGTTATTATTTTAATTTTAATGATTATAAGTGACAACTAATGAAAACCCCAAATTCAGTATCTTAGAAAATTAGAATATTGTGAAAAAGTTCAATTTTGAAGACGCCTGGTGCCACACTAACCTGCTAATAAACTCAAAACACCTGCAAAGGCCTTTAAATGGTCTCAGTCTAGTTCTGTAGACTACACAATCATGGACTGCTGACTTAGTTGTCCTAAAAACGACCATTAACACCTTGAACAAGGAGGGTAGGACACAATTACTAAATAGGCTGGCACATTAATAGAGAGGCGAAGGGTAGGAAAAGATGTGGTAGAAAAATTGTACAAGCAATAAGAATAACTGCACCCTGGAGAGGATTGTGAAACAAAAMTMATTTAAAACTGTGAAGCATCTCGCCTGGAYTAAAGACAAAAAGGACTGGACTGCTACTGAGTGCTCCAAAGTTATCTTCTCTGATGGAAGTAAATTTTGCATTTCCTTTGGAAATCAATGTCCCAGAGTCTGGAGGAAGAGAGAATCCACATTRCTTGAGGTCCAGTGTTAAGTTTTCACAGATGGTTTGGGGCCATGCCATCTAMTGGTGTTGGTCCACTGTGTTTTCTGAAGTCAAAGRTCAACCAGGGTTCCCACACCATGGCCAACATCAAATTCAAAGACCTTTCAAGGACTTTCCAGTACCAATTTCCTCAAATTAAAGAACCACACACAACAGCAATTACCTACTGCTATCGCAGAATGTTACCAATAAACAGGTTTAATATCATGTAAATTCAATGAAAAACTGAGCAACATTGAGTCAAAAACAATGACGTCAGTTTACCATAATCTTGAGTTATCATCGCAAAAGATGTCAGTTTTTTTTATTACATTTTAGAATTTTTTTTAAAGATGATAAAAATCAGTCATGTGAATAGAGAATTTCAATCCCCAAAAACATTCAAGGACTTTTAAGGACAAGTGTAATTTTTGACTGTTTTCAAAAACTTTCCAGGGCCTTGAAATCATTTTTCCCAAATTCACAAACTTTCAAGGATTTTAAGGACCCGTGGGAAACCTGGTCAACGCAGTCGTCTACCAGGAAGTTTTAGAGCACTTGATGCTTCCTGCTGCTGACAAACTTTATACAGACGCCGATTTCCTTTCCAAAGGACTCGGCTCCTGCACACAGTGCCAAATTTACCAGTACCTGGTTTAAGAACCATAATGTCCCTGTTCCTAACTGGCCAGCAACCTCTCCAGACCTTAATACCATAGAAAATCTGTGGAGTATTGWGAAGAGGAAGATGTGATATACCAGTCCCAACAATTCAGAAGAATTGAAAACCACTATTAGAGCAACCTGAGCTCACATAACACCTTAGCAGTGCCACAGGCATTTTTTGTATTGGCCTTAAGTAATATTCTAATTTTCTGAGAGACTGAATTTAGGATCTTCATTAGTTGGCAGTTATAATCATCAAAATTAAAAGAAATTACATTTAAAATATATCAGTCTGTGAGTAATAAATGAATATAATACCCAAGTTTCACTGTTTGAATGGAATTACAGGAAAAAAAAATCAACTTCTCCATGATATTCTAATTTTATGACCAGCAACTTTATTCAATTCAATTCAAAAATACTTTATTGTATCCCAGAGGGAAAATAGGTGTTGTTGTAACTAATCATATATGCATCTATAACCTATTATCTTTTGTAGTTAACCCCATCCATGGTGGTTGCCACAGCCAAGTGAAATAAGCAAACAAAAATGGCAAAAACTGTCAATTTGACAGATCTTAACCAAACAATAGTATGTCAATAGCTGAAAGTCAACCTCAACATGTACTCAGAGTGCTAACTGATCAAACAAGATCTGTTTTAAAACTTTTCCATTAACGATTTTGCCAATAACTATTACCAACACAATTTGTTGGCAAAATACAGTGGGGTGCGAAAGTTTGAGCAGTCTTGTTAATTTTCCTTATTTACCTTTATAAATCATTGATTGTTTGGATTTAAAAAAAATCTGTAAAATACAACATATAGGAAACAAACACAGTGATATTTGAGAAGTGAAATGAAGTTTATATGATTTACAGAAAGTGTGCAATAATTGTTTAAACAAAATTAGGCAGATGCATAAAYTTGGGCACCAAAAAACCCTTTATTTGATGGTTTCTGAGAATGGACAGYTCTCTTTAAGTGACACCACAGATTTTCAATAATATTCAGGTCTGGGGACTGAGATGGTCATTCCAGAACGTTGTACTTGTTCCTCTGCATGAAGGCCTTAGTAGATGTTGAGCAGTGTTTAGGGTGGTTGTCTTGTTGGAAGATCCAGCCCCGGCTTCAGCAGCTTCAGCTTTGTCACTGATTCCTGGACATTGGTCTCCAGAATCAGCTGATGTTGGTTGGAATCCATGCATCCATCAACTTGAACAAGATTCCCAG
>NW_013952889.1:411968-414718 GCF_001266775.1 Austrofundulus limnaeus
TCGTACGAACAAAAGTAAGAGAAATTTAGGATAAGAATACGAACATGTTCTTGCATGAGGCCCATTGTCTTCGATTCACATGAAACCACCACAAAGAACATTGAATTTACATAAACTGTTTGAATGACAACAAAGGGTAAGGGACATCTACAGATTGATTGTAATTAAATAAAAGTTTGGTTGGCCAGTGACAAATTAAATTTTGCTTCTCCTAGTTTTTCATAAGCACTGAAGAGCTACTTTAAATAAGCTCACGAGCTACCGGTTGGAGACCCCTGCTCTAGAATGTTTCTTTCATTAACTTGTGCCACCACCTTGTGGATGTTTGCACAAACTACAGCGATCATGTTTAACATGAGTAAATCTAATTAAGCTTCTGTACAACATCAGARTGACTTTAGTTTATCAGACATAAAAAACTGTCATGATTCATCAGTGCAGACAGGTTTTTAATCCACTCTGAAGGTGCAGACTGACCTYTGTTCTTGGGCAGCAATGTGTACAGAGTCCATGATACGGCGCAGAGCTTCAGAGACTTGCTTGGCTCTCATTGTGTGCTGCTCAAACTTGGTCTTCACTGCAGACTGAGAGATGCACTCCTAAATACAAATACATTTATTGAATTATTAACACAATTTCTAATATTTTATAAGTGTAAACTTTTTGAACAGAGCCTATATTACAGTTAAGATAACTGAAATAAGCACAAAAAATTACAAAGCAAACTCAACAAAGTTGGGCTTTMTTCCATTTCTAAGAAATTATAGGATGGATGATGGTGGTTCTGGTGATACTTTGTATTTCCTTGTAGACAATAGACCTGAGTCTGTGTGCCATGTGGGAAATGAATGTGTGTGTCTACTAGGGTTGAGCCGGATACTCGTTTCAGACGAGTATTCGTTACGGATAATGCATTTTTGACAAGTACGAGCTTGAACCGAATAATGCTTGTCAATATCCGTGCTCATTCTGAWGGAAGATCCTCATTGGGTAACTGACTGTCTTCACGAGCTGTGATTGGCCAGTCACACACAGAGAGCCCGCCCCTCCCCTCACAACTCTGCAGCGGGAGCCTGAAGCTGACACACACACACACACACGCGTGCGCAGACTAAAGTTACTTGGTGAACTTGTTTTGTAAAAAGTAGGGCTGTATATTGGCAAGAATTTGGCGATACGATACATATCATGACAGAGGGGTCACGATACGATACATCCCGATATATTTCAATACTGTAAACAAGGTGATATATTGTGATATTTTTGGTCCAAAAATTCTATTAAATAAAAACCTCTTCCTGGAAAAAAAACGAAAAACCAAAATTCATTGTCTCAGAAAATTCTAATATAACATAGACATACTTTTGATACATTTAGCTGTGTTCTGCTTTGTATGTGTTTTATTTTATTTGNTTCATTTCACTTCTCAAATATCTGTGTTTGTCCCCTATATGATATATTTAACTGATTTTTTAATCCAAACAATCAATGATTTATAAAGGTAAATCAGGAAAATGAACAAGGCTTCTCAAACCTTCACACCCCACTGTATCTCATGAATCAATGAACAAAGGTTAACAAAACKCTCAAAATTTGTAATTGGATCTAAATTTGAAAGTCAACCCAATTCAAGATGGCTGAGCTGCCACTGACTATAGCCACAACAAGATCACTATAACTCAAACTCACAAGCTAACAATTGATGTGGTAGGAGCTCAAGAATTCCTGCCAACTTATCTCAAAAGGCCTTGTATAAGACTGCACAGAATTTACATGACTTGASAAAAATGGCTATAATTCTCTCATTCCTGAACATAAAATGATCTTATGTAAAACATGAAAGTATTTAATAGTCATGACTGTTTGCATAGTTATTGAATTACAGCTAAACAACATCTGATGAAAAACTGAAGGACTAAGAACACCTGTCGTTGGTCCCAAAGTATGAAAATGCTTACAGCACACAACCACCTCAGTTTGTCAGAATAAGAAAAGGTGAATGATTGTGGTTAGAAGTGTCATGAGTCGTTACCAATCATATCAGTCTGCATGGCCTGAATGGAACTGGTGATAGAACTGGAGCACTTCTGTGACATGATGTTGCCAAGGCCCTCCTCTATGTGGCGATGGAGCTCCTAAACAAACAAACAAATAAATAAACAAACAAGCAAGCAAACTGCTCTTAGGGCTTTTAAAAGGTGGTGTTAAATACAACAAAGAAAACAAAAAAGGCATGGTGTCAAACTATTTATGAGAAGTTACAGTATGCTACAGCCTAGGAATGGCTTGTGCTACATAACCTTAGTGTAATCACATTGCTGCTGTTGGGGTTTTGACTTACAGGAGCGTCTCTGTGCTGTTCACAGTTAGATATAAAAGAGATCCACGCTGTGCACATTTTGTAGACTGTTTTCAAAAGCTTCAGATGTTTAGAAGTTTTAGTGAGCAAAACTGTCCAGATATGTTGATAACTCTTATTGTGAAGGACTGAAGGAAGTGTTAAGTGAGCGAATCCTGTGCTGTTGCTGCTTTACATGGCAATGTGTTATTTTATAGTCTWTGCAGCAGATATCTATAAACATGTGGAACAAACTAGATACTGCATAGCGGTAGGTAACGTAATGAACCCCGCACGCAGAAATGCACCAGAACTCAGAAGTTTTTATTCCTAATAAATGGCATGCTACTAGATGCATCCCAAAATTTTAGTGGTTTTGGTTGGGGTCTTTTTTTTGTGTGTGTGTGTGTGT
>NW_013952889.1:421618-423701 GCF_001266775.1 Austrofundulus limnaeus
CGATTGTTGCCTCACCAAACAGGCTCCATAGGAAATGAATGGAGAGCGAGCGACGTCGCCTCCCGTGTGTCGAGCCCTTAAGAGTACAGCTACAGATACAGATAATTTAGATGGCTGAACAGATACAGATACAGATAGTGCTGTACTCGCTCATCCCTAGTGTCTACACATGGAACATGCAATAATTGTACTTAGCTAGAGTACAGATGTAACGTGAGCTGTCCGTTATTTGAGAATATCAGATGCTACCAATATGACAGGAAAGATGAATTTTTACATCACTCCACATAAAMAAAGATCTTACTTCAAATCTCCTCTCAAAGTTCTGGAACTCAAACATTCTGGCTTGAAATCCTTCAGCAAGCGCTCCACCTGAAACACAAAAACAATACTGTCTTATTAAAGACCCGTTTTGTTATTGCTTGGAATTGACACTGGTTTAAGTTTTTAAGTATCTATTGTAAGTTATAGGGCAGCATTAATTTATTGTACTGTTGTATTCTTCCCTTGGTTACAGAAGACTTGAGCTTTAACTTCTGTTTCTCCATGATTGTTTTCAAAATATCTTTAATGAACTGATGTTCGACTCATTGTGAGTCTTCATCGCCTCAATGTTGGCTGATTGAACAAAAAAGCCTCACCAAATGTCTGTGGTAACATCGTTCTTTACCATGTCTAATATTACAGCTGATTACTTTGTCAGAAATTATGTTACCCTAGGTCAGGTGAATGTGAAGGGCTTTATCAGAGTTTCCTCCACTGTTTTACTGGGGAAAAGGCTTTAAAACAAACAAACTATTTCCRCAGTGGTTGAGAGGAAAATTGTATGTTTATTTTAAATAAACAAGAATTAGAGTTCTCCAAAGGAGACCCAAATTTTCTCTAAAACTTCCTATTTTATCAAAATAATAATTTRTTGTTGTGACATGCATTTCTTCACGGTCTGATAGACAGTACAATACAAATACTAATTAAAAGTGAAGTGTCAAATAAGGATGTGCATTTTAGGCAAAAACACTATTGGAGTTCATGTGGTAATTGTTTAAATTTTCTTTGAAATTTCAACACCATCCCTAGGTCTGGTACAGCTTTGTTATACATACAAGTCCCTCGCTGACCCACTATCTACACACGGTGCAGCAGGCTAAAGAAGTGTGCGCTCATTGCAAACTTTGTCTTCGGAAAAGAAAAAAAACAACTTTGTTTTTCACTTGCACAGTGCAAAGTTGGTTGGTTTACATCAACACAACACCTGCCATGTCTAATCCATGCTAATCCATGACGGTTATTAATCTGTTCAATGTGTCCATTTTAACTTGACTTTGAATATTTWAAAAAAAAAACACTGTCCATCCYTAGTGTGGATCCCCTCTTTTCTAACTAGGGTCACTAGGGTCTTAACCTGCTCAGCATGCGAGATGTTTCACTCACACGGTGTGAGTTGTTGTGGATTTAAAGCTAAAAAGATGAAACCTGTGAATGAGTTCTCTTTATAATGTTGGTCTTTCTGTTTGGCCTATTGTAGCATTTTCCTCTGCTGTGAACAGTATGTCACTTAAAAAACAAACCAAAACCGAATTTTCAAATGGTTTTGCAAATTGCAAACTAAAACATTTTTTTTCAAGTCAGCGGACAGAAACAAATATAAGCCCAATTCCACCTGCTTCTGGCATTCCTTGGGATTTCTGCACCCGAGCCTGAAGAACTTCTTTAGCAGAGACAAAGAAGATGCGATCGCTGGCCTGGGCTCGGTCCACCACACCCAACTCATCCACTAGAAAGTTGGTGCAGCGATCCATATGCTGTCTCCGAACCTGGGAGAACAAGATAAAATTAATATGTGCCGTGACAAACTGTGCTGTTAGAGGACAAATGATTGACACAGAGGAATCAAGAACTGCTTCAGAAAACATTGGGCCTCATGCAACAACATGTTCGTATTCTTATCCTAAATTTCTCTTACTTTTGTTCGTACAAAGGGTTCGTACGAACATGTCACGTCAGATTCATCAAACTCTTCTATCTTCAGGAAAAGTGTGCAAATGAGCTGCGTAAATTCACCTGTTCGTATCCAGCTGCTAGT
>NW_013952889.1:424327-426039 GCF_001266775.1 Austrofundulus limnaeus
CTATTATTTTCTTGGTCAATAGCTTATTTAATAGTTCAGCTTATGACTTGTTTAGACCTATAATTGGTTCAAATTTTTTGAAATGACACAATTATTTTTCCAAATTTATTTTAGTGATCAATGTTTGATCAAGAGGAAGGAATTGTCTTGGAAAAATAAATTATCCTTTAAAGTCCTACATTTCTTCTCAGGCCAATACCCAGTAGCTGCGTTTCCATTGCAAATGTGCGCAAAACTTTGTCGATATTCTGTTAATGTCAAAAAACAGTTTCACAACTGCAGTGTTTCTATTAAGTAAGAAATGCTATTAAAGTCAAGCGTGAATATGTTTGTTCTCGCGATAAGTCATTACAAACATGGCGGCGATGGATGTAAACACATAGCATGTTGCTACCACAACACTAGTGCTCATCATCTKAGGAGACGTCGGCGTCTTTTATCGAGGCTTTCCAGCGACAAGTCCCTACTTCGGAGCGGCTACGTATGCTGTGTTTTTGGGAAATTGTAGTCGGTGAGTTTACCATTTTATACTACTTCTGTGATATTACTATGACTTCTACTTCCTGTTATCTTCTTCGTCGTCGTCTTTTTTGCCAGTAAAAACAGCCGGTTGTTGATCATGTGACTCCCGTGATGCGCAAAAAGTGTTTCCATTGCAGTTTTGCGAAGAAAAAAAAACAATTTTGATAAGGCTGAAATACCACCTCATCCTAGTGCAAAAACATTTTGTCGAAAAACATAATTTTTTTTTTTCAAAACTGACGTGTTTCCATTGAGCAAATTTATTTTCGAAATTCTGATTTGCGCATTTTCATGGTCAATGGAAACACAGCTAACTACCTCTTTTGCTTACCTTAAAATGTCATGATTTATGATTTTAGTCTTTATCTTCTGTTTTCTCTCAGGCAAAGTGTTTTAAGATCAGGACAATATCTGTTTAGAAATTCTCCTTCTCAGTCGGTCTCACACACTGTTTCCTTTGATTGCTCTCGCGTTTTTTCATCCAGCTTTTGTCCACTTTGGCGCTTCATACCACGGGGGATCACTGCTGCCCATCATTAGCAGCCTCTGTTCAAGAGGCAGGGTAAACCTTAGACAGGTTTCGAGTGCCTGTCATTAGGCCTGTCACGATAACAAATTTTGCTGTGCGATTAATTGTCTCAGAAATTATTGCGATAAACGATAATATTGTCTGGTGACCATTTTAAAACTAATATAATGATAAAAGCGTAATAATGTAAGTACATCCTCTCAAAGATTAATAAACTTTAATTTTTAAAGGGCACCTATTATGCAAAACTCTCTTTTTTCATTATTCATTATTCATTTTATTATTAAAGTTACTGGATACATAGTTATTTCTTTGCCTTAATGAAACACTGATYTATATACAATTATTTGTTATTTAACCCTAAATTCAAGGCAAATATTTTCATTATGTGTAGGAAGAGCAGTSCTATCAGCAACAGGTCATCTGCTCTCACATGTCCCAGGAACTCAACCAAAATACCCTGATGTCACACAACCATCCTCTAAACCAGAGATTCTTAACCTATGGGCCGTGGCCCAATTGTGGGCCGCGAGCGCCACCTTGAGGGCCTCAAAAGAACAACAGTTTTTAACTTGGGCCATGGGACCACAYTGATTTTGAATAAGGTGCAATACACTTTCTCACCACTAGTAGCAGTAGTGCACCACTCATGTTTAACAAC
>NW_013952889.1:427861-430486 GCF_001266775.1 Austrofundulus limnaeus
GTCCTCCATCTATATTTTCAGTTACAGTCTGTCATTTCTACCTTCTCCTCTCTGTCAACACTCTGGTTTCATTTAAAAGAGCCGATCCTCAGATATTGTCCAAGATTAACCTTCAGGGTGGATATAGCTCACTAGCAGCCTCGCACAGATGACCTAGTTGATGTCATCATTTACCCAGAATGCTTTGCGTGTAAATAAAATGGCTCCGTTCATGTTAAAATATATTTTAAAAAATTTACTAAACTAAACAGCCTACAGCATTTTTACAGTCTTTATTTTACAGTTAAAATAAATKTTTATCAAATAAAGTTTAATGTTACAACTAATCGTGGATCCCTTTAAAACACAGATGGTGTGTTTAAGTTTCCTGTTATTTTTGGGAGCTACAGGTAAAGTCTTGACAAGTCTGTCATGGCGGGTCTTGTCTGCCTCGCTCACGGAGGTACACAGGCGAGGGAGTTTCAGCCCCCACCCCTTCTCCTTCTCTCTCTGTGTGTCTTCTGAACAGAAGGTGTTCAATTTTATTCAGTAACTAGTTGTCATCTAAATATAGTCCGATGCAAACTCCCACATAATTACACTTCGCTGGAATTTATTCTATGTGGGAACTTCACGCATTATAAAAATTAGATTTTTAGWATCGATCATAAAATGTGCAACCCCACAGTGAATTTCAGTCACTGCAGGTGCTCCTACACTGCAGCTGTCTCATTCTGTATTGAAAYCAATTCCATCTCCATTTGTCAGAATCCCATCAACGTTTCTTTAGTTTGTTATTGCTACGAGCTCTCTCATGCTAAAGAGACCGYGCGAGAGTTCACTCCTCCCACACTAAGAAAACAGGAGGGGAGGGGTCAGCTGAGCAACCTGTGCACYGRAGCACAGAGAGGGAGAGATGATGTAAACGAACAAGCAGGCAAATGAAACTTATYGTCCTCATTCTTTTTACCAACCTCAAAATAATTTAKTGTRCGATTAATTAATTTATTGACTATCGTGGCAGGCCTACCTGTCATTATATTTAATTTTAACACATCCAATATGCAGTGACTGAATTAGACMAAGTTTTTGAACACTGCTGATTTCTGAACAGCATGCAGGACTTGGTATTATAATGATGTGAAGTGGACTAACCTCCTCCATGTATTCAGGTTCTGAGGCGGAGGCATCCCAGCGATTGTTGAGTATGAATATGTTGGGACTGGAGAGACGCTCATTGACTTTGTGGAAAAAGGACTTCTCCTGTAGAAGGAYATCGGTGAATATAGCACAAAAKTATGTAAAGTCTGGCTGAGAATTCCAGTTTTATCTCATTAAATAAGTCAAAAAGCAAAAGAYAGAGTATTAAACTGTTCAGTCTCACCGTCTGCATGAGAGTGGATTCAGAGTTTGCTACCAGAACAAAGACATCAGCATCCAGGCAAAACTTATCGATCCAGCTGTCCAGCTCAGTGGTGACATCGATGCCTGGGCTAGAAGRGAGAGCAAAACCAAACCATAATTTATTCAGTACATTTTTCTTTTCTATTCAATAGAATTTGAGCTAAATAATGTCTAACCTGTCCACCAGCACCAAATCATCTCTGAGCAGAGCACACTTGGCTTTAGGCCACATGACACAAACCATGCTGCCAGCATCCAGGTCCTCATCCTGGTGGAGCGCATGGGCAAGCTGGTTCACCGTCTAATCACARACCACACTATCAGCTAAGGGTTCAAACTGACACAGCAATATGTTACCTCTGGAAAAAAATGGAAAGATTTTACCCACTTGTATGTTTTTCTTATCCTCTGAGCCTTCGGTCAAGAGGAATGCCTCGCTGCCGTCCGTGCCCTCCACCTTCAAGAAGCAGTTGGTGGTGTGTCCAATCCCAGAGGGCAGCACTTTGTCACATAACATGGCATTGATCACTGAACTCTTTCCATTACTTGTCCTGCAGAAAAACAAAGCTGTTAGTCCTTTAATTGTTCAACCTGTAATCTTTTTTTACAATGAAAACAAAAGAACCACCTGGATTTAAGTAAGCACCGCTGTAAGAGCCTCCTATTAGATAATTACTGCATGAGAAATTATGGTTCAGCTGGCAACAGGTTATTGAACCCTAAATGATGCACTGAGTAGCTTCTTATTTGTTATACAACTATGTTGAAAGACACATCATGTGGTAGTGGAAAAGATGGAAATCTGACGGGTCAAATTATTGGCATCWGTCAGATAAAAYATCATGGAGGTTGCTGAAATTGTTAAAATTGGGTTAAAAACTGTCAAACACATTATTAAAACTGGAAGGAAATTGGGGAAACATCTTTGTGGATGAAATGTGGTTGCAAAAACCAAATCCATAAAATCCAGGGTTGCGTCAACAGCATCTTTCTTGGGGAAATTGATGAAGAAGAAATATTGAGTATTGTAAAAGAATTCAGAGATAAAAGGTCAAAAGATTGGATTAACATGGATATGATGGTAGTGAAGGAAATGAGGTAGGTAGGTGGTGGGTAGGTGGGATGGTCGGTCGGTCGGTCGATAGATCGATAGATAGAATTTATGAATTTATCATTTTCAACAGGAATTTTTCCAGATGACATGAAAATAGCTAAGGTAATTCCTATCTATAAGAATGGTGG
>NW_013952889.1:436345-438052 GCF_001266775.1 Austrofundulus limnaeus
AAAGCGATCGTCACGCACCTTATCATTAAGCTGCTCCTCGATGTCCTTTGATATGTCATATATGTGCCTGCCGATGGTATTATTGGACAGAGGAATAGCCCGCAATTTGCTGGCAGCTGAGTCATCGATCATCGTTGAAACCAGGTCCATAGCACAGGGAAGGATTAGTTCCTCCGTGACCGTGTTGGGCTTTTTACACTGTGCAACTCGGTAGGCAACTTTATATGAAGCGAGCTGAGCATTTCCCGACACGGACGCAGCTTTCGTATAGAGAAATTGTTGAGCCCGGCAGTTTGTGAGTTTTTGTCTGAAAAAGTCAACTGACTTGTCTTTGTGCTCAGGATGTACCGTCTCCAGGTGGCGTCTTAATTTGTTGGGCTTCATACTGTCACAAGCTAGCACTTTAAGACAGACAACACACTGTGGCCTCTCCTCATTACCCACCGTTGTACAGGTGAAGCCGAAGGAAAGATATGCTTCATCATATTTTCTACTCTTTGACTTTGAAGAAAGCTGGTTTGGAAGCATATTTTGCAATGCTTCATCTTCTGCCTTACGTTTAGGGAGCCCCGTCAAAAACCTGACCATTATGCGTAGTAAGGCGCTGTATTTTTTTTTTTCTTTCATCCACACCGCTTGGGAACCTCTGTCTTAATGATTTATTTATTCATATAGATATTTATTTCATAATGTTTTATTTATTTATTTAATTATGAATACTTTGGGGCTCCATTCATAAGATGAGTCTCGTTAGGATGAAAGTACACAGCTTCCAGAGTCTAAAACTAAACAGCAAGTATATATGAGTAGATTACCTTCCAAAGAAGACCACCTTCATCTGTCGACGAGCAAGCACTTCACCAATCCCCGCTACTTTGAGAAGATAACTCTGAACCTCCTGGACCTGCTCCTCAGTGGTGACCGGGTTCAACTCTTCATTTTGGTAAGTATCTAACAAGTGGAGGTCACATGGGTCAGTTTCTCATATTGAATTGAATTGAATCAGTAGAGCACAATGAAATTACAGTTCAGAACACCAACTCAGGAGAAAAGGTGCTCCCAGGTCATGCAGCCATAGACCCTGCACAGACCAGGGATCATCATCATGAAGACATCCTGAGGAGGCGCAACCTTATATTATATCCTACTTCTCATATCTGTCGACAGTTACTCTAACGGTACTAGCACTTCTAAACTATCATCCTTAGCATACCATTACTGCTACAGATGTTTCMTATATTATAAACTAACCACTATACGTGCAGCAGTACACCAATCCACATCAATATATCTAGGGCTGGGTTTCATGGCCAATTCTCTAAATCAATTCGATTTCGATTCATTAAGTTAAGAATCGATTAATCACGATTCGACTCGATTCAATGAAAATGTTTTTTGATATTGATATTACAATATCACCATTTTTTTCTCTTTAACATAAACAGGTTTTAAGGACAAACTTAAATTAAACAGTTTAATCTTGAAAGAAAACCATCACAAGTATAACATGTTTTAAAGTAAAAAGGATTTGCAGGTGACAGTGTTGTTGGATGCATTCATTTTTAAGTAATTAATAATTATTTTGATAAATAAGAAGTGATGGGCATAAGGTTGCAGGAGAAAAGGTGGGCTAAATATAATAAATATAAATATACTTCTGCCCACTCCTTTTGAGTGTATGAAGAATTGTGAAACTGTAATTTCATA
>NW_013952889.1:438172-439447 GCF_001266775.1 Austrofundulus limnaeus
AACATAAACAACAGGTTTTAAGGACAAACTTTTAAATTAAACTGTTTAATCTTGAAAGAAAACTGCCAGAAGTTTAAAAAGTTTTAAAGTAAAAATGAATTGCAGGTGACAGTGTTGTTGGATGCATTCATTTTTAAGTAATTAATAATTATTTTGATAAATAAGAAGTGATGGGCATAAGGTTGCAGGAGAAAAGGTGGGCTAAATATAATAAATATAAATATACTTCTGCCCACTCCTTTTGAGTGTATGAAGAATTGTGAAACTGTAATTTCATAATGCTCTGTACAAAGACAATAAAGGTTTATCTCATTTTATCTTAAAACTGTATATTTGTAATGTTTCTGTTACCTTCTGTTGTTATGTTCAATAAAAATTATTAAAATATAACTTATTAAAACAACTACAAAATTTCATCACTGTGGATTTCATTAAGACGTTTCTTGAAGTTTAAACATAATAATTTGGTAACAAAACTAAACGATTGTTAGAATGTCATCTTTAACACGTTTAAACATGCCGGTGGAGAACAGTTCAGTCAGACATACCATAGTTTGGTTTGAGTGCCTAACGAGCCACTCGTCAGACCACGCTTCGTTTTCGCTACCACGTAGGGGCGCAAATCTTTGCAAACAAAAGTCACATGGTCTCTGTTATCTTTAAGTTCTGTGGAGAGTCGGCTGGTAACGTTAGTGATTCCTCAGTTTATTTTGTTTTGATCCAGACAACTTGTTATCGAAAGCTAATGTTAGCACTGAATGTCTACAGGATGTAAAAGCCAGGAGTGACTAAATATAGAAACACACCTCAGACGCACGCACAAGACGGCATGGGGAAGAATCGATCTCATGTCCTGTGAATCGATTTTCCCAAATTTAAATATTGATCCAAGATCAATTAAATCAATTTTTTTACCCAGCCCTAAATATATCAATTAAATGATCAATGATTCAATTACACTGAGGCAGAATGACAAAAGAACGATCCATATCATTATTTGTCCACCTATTACAATTATTACCTTAGATGGGCATATGATATTGGATCATATTGATCCCAAACTTGTGAATTTAATATAAATCGTATCATGACTAGGGCTGCCACGATTAGTCGATTAATCGACGACTAATCGGTTATTAAAATAATCGATGACTAATTTAATAATCAATTAATCGTTTTTTGGGTTTTCTTTTTGTTCTTTACTTTGTTTTTCTCTCCAAACTGCTTTGACACCTTCCACTGCCACATCTGCCTTTCTGTCCTTGACACACATGC
>NW_013952889.1:440733-442609 GCF_001266775.1 Austrofundulus limnaeus
GGGTGGGGGGGGTGGCGGGGGTGTAAGATACACTTTAATTAAAGTGATTAAAGTCATTTATGTGTGAGTTTCAAAGAACCACTTGCTTACCCGAAACCACGGGTTGCAGACCCCTGGATTGTAGTCTAAGAGATATACAATGTTTATCTGCATAAAAAGTACCAGCAATTTTGATGGTACCCATTAAACTACATCCCTTGCAGGTATACAAAAAAACATTTCTTACAAAATTTCTCCCGGACACAAAGTCAGAATTCAAGATTAGTGCTAAAAATCATGGCTTTGACTGTGGCTATATAATTTCTGACCATAATTGCCAGATCTTTTGCTTCAGATCTGATTTTTTGAGTAAGGGGTCTCTGCAGTAGGTTTTCTCCTGTGGGCGGAGACGGCCCAAATCGTCATTGGCCGAGGTCTTGATGTGGGCAGAGATGGCCCGACACGTGATTGGTCGGATTGACGGTGCGGGGAGTAGCTGCTTGATCGAGTCGGGCAGGAAGCAACATGTTTTTAAGATTAATTTTAGTCATAACTTGAGAAAAAAAGGGCTACCTGCACGAAATTTGAACGCCATACATGTGAAAGGATGTGTAACAATATGGCTTGGTTAAAACGTCCCTAACAAGCCTGTAAAAAAATAGCTAAAAATCATTATTTTTTTACAGGCTGGTTAGGGATGTTTTGACCAAGCCATATTATTACACATCCTTTCACATGTAAGACTTTAAAATTTTGTGCAGGTAGCACTTTCCTTTCTCAAGTTATGACTAAAATACATTAAAAAAACATGTAATGCCCCCTTTCCACTACTACCACTTAGTGTAGTGTTGGAGCAGTCGGTGTAGATATGGGTCGGACCGGTTGGTTTTCCACTGATGTTCCAGTCCGGTTCCAATAGGTGTGTTTTGGGCGGTTGGTGGAGGTGGTTTTTAGGTATTTTGAAAAAAAAATTATGGCCAAAATGAGAGATGGAAACATATTTGATGAATAATTTTTGAAATTTTAAACATTTGCAAAAATTTAGCCAATCAGTGATGAACCGTGTTCTGACGTCACATTTTGGTGTCATCTGGGGCCGGTTGGAACCACAGTGAAGTAGGTACTAAAAAAAGTGCTGGTTCCATTGATCTGGCCTAATGGAAATGGCTTGGAACCGTACTGAACCATACCGACACTACACTAAGTGGCACTAGTGGAAAAGGGGCATTACTTCCTTCCCGACTCGACCAAGTCACTCCCCGCCATTGCTGCTCGCTGCCTCCAGCCTCAAACCCCACCGTCAATCCGACCAATCACGTCTCGGGCCATCTCCGCCCATATCAAGACCTCCGCCGATCACGAGTAGGGCCATCTCCGCCCACATTAAGACCTCGGCCAATGACGATTTGGGCCGTCTCTGCCCACAGGCCAACACGTTCTGCAGAGACCCCTACTTGGATCTTTTGGTACCAAAATGTTAAAAACTTATTGCTTAACTAAATCCAGGTAACTAATATTGATTTTATGAAGTCATTTACAGCTGGCATCCACAAAAATTGTCAAAGATTGAGCTTATTTTGAAAATTTGGTCATGCACTTTCCCCAACTGTTCTGTCAGTATTTCCTAAACTTGCACCAAACTGCACCAAAATATCTTCAGACACTCTACTAATCAAAATATATAAGATAAGATGCACAATGTCATCTTTTTTTTTTTTTCATTTTAGCAGCAAACACATTAATTAATGATATATGCCAAATTTCAAATACTGCACATATTATTGCCATACTTCATATTTAAATCATACTGTTATGGCAAATATTTATCTAACAACAGAGAGAAATACGCTGGTCAAGAATGAAGGTACTCCATGAGATGATCAGCTGAGTTTTATTG
>NW_013952889.1:444978-448076 GCF_001266775.1 Austrofundulus limnaeus
ATTATTGTTGTTAGCAAATCTTGTTCTGACTTTAATCATTCTGTCTGCAGATGAACAGCATGTCAGGAAAATCTAGGTCATTAAAGGATGTCATGAATCACTTGCTTAAACATGAATTATTAGTTCTACCACACATACTTTAGTGTTTAAAAGTACATTTGAAACTATTGGGTTATTAATGTTAATTAAATCTCATCCATCCATCCATTATCTTTCACTTTATCCAGAGTCGGGTTGYAGGGTCAGCAGCTTGACCTCTCTTTCCCAGCCACCACTTCCGGCTCTTCTGGAACGACTCCAAGGTGTTTTCCAGCTAGCCAAGAGACATAGTCTCTCTAGCGTGTCCTGGGTCTTCCTCTGGGTCTCCTACCAATTGGACATGCCTGAAACACCTCCCTAGGGAGGTGTCCAGGAGGCATCCTGGGGTGGCTGTAGCTGAGTGGTTTGGGGAGTCATCCTCTAACCAGAGAGTTGGAGGATGGATTCCCAGCTATTCAGTCACATGTCAAAGTGTCCCTGGGCAAGACACTGAATTTCCACTGCATCTGATGTGTCCCATCAGTGTATGAATGTGATTTATACACTGTTTAATCTCCATAGGATGATTTATACATGTTAGCTTTGTAGAACCCTAATAGGAGTGCACGTGAATGGGTGAATGAGGGCACAGATTATAGTGTAAAGTGTTTTGAATATCCTGGTTGGATAGAAAGGCGCTATATGTATAAGTACAGTCCATTTATTATTTACCATCCAATGTCCAAATCACCACAACTGGCTTCTCTCGATGAGCAGGAGCAACAGCTCTACTCTGAGTCTCTCTCGAATAAATGAATAACCCAAAGTTTGTAGCCATAGATGAGGGTAGGAATGTAGACTAACCAGTAAACAGAGAGCTTTGCCTACCAGCTCAGCTCCCTCTTCACCACAACAGACAGGTACAGAGTCTGCTGTGGAAGCTGCACCAATCCATCTCTCAAACAAATGTTCCAATCTTCCCTCACTCGTAAACAAGGCCCCAAGATACTTGAACTCCTCCACTTGAGGCAGAACTTTACCCCCAACCTGGAGAGAGCAATCCACCCTTTTCTGACTGAATACCATTTAAAATTTGGAGGTACTGATCCTCATCCCAGCCGTTTCACACTCAGCTTTGAACCGTTCCAGTGGGAGCTGAAGATCACAGCATGAGGACGCCAACAAGACCACATCATCTGCAAACAGCAGAGATGGAATCCTGAGGCCACTGAACCAGACTCTCTGCCCCGTTGCTGCACCAAGAAATTCTTGTTCCTTAGAGAGTCTGGTCTATATTGACATGATRGCATCATGCAGTCGCTGCAGATTTGTCGGCTGCACATTCATGCTGTGAATCTCCCGTTCCACCACATCCCAAAGATGCTCTATTGGATTGAGATCTGGTGACTGTGGAGGCCATTTGAGTACAGTGAACTCATTGTTGTGTTCAAGAAACCAGTCTGAGATGATTCCAGCTTTATGACATGGCGTGTTATCCTGCTGGAAGTAGCCATCAGAAGATGGGTACACTGTGGTCATAAAGGGATGGACATAGCAACAATACTCAGGTAGGCTGTGGCGTTAGTAGTTTTAACTCTTACTCAAAGTAAGTTTTAATAGATTTTTTTACTTAACAGGGTTCCCACGGGTCCTTGAAATTCTTGAAAGTTTGTGAATTTGAAAAAATGATTTCAAGGCACTGGAAAGTTTGTGAAAACAGCAAAAGAGTACACTTGTCCTTGAAAGTCCATGAATGTTTTTGGGGATTGAGGTTCTCTGTAAAAAAAATATTTTAATTTAATTAAAAAAAACATTAGTTGCTGTGGATAACTCAGGATTACGGTAAACTGACGTGGCTTTCAACAACTAACCTGACCCATAGTCATAGTTTTACCCAATCAGAGCAGAGGAGGGCGAGCCATTCTTTCTGAGCCCAGGTGAGAGCACCAGAGCTCCTGTCCTCACCGAGCGTCTGGACATGTTCACATCCCTTCTTCCCAAACTGAGCTRCCAAAYCTCTAATATAATTACATGTCCATGTATTATGGATATGAATGTAGGGTAAACATTTAATCCACTTCCTTTCATTGATTCTGACTCAACAACTTCTATGTTGTTCAGCTTTTCATTGAAGTTACATGATATTAAACCTGTTTATTGGTAACATTCTGGGGTAGCAGTAGGTAATTGCCATCATGCGTGGTTCTTGAATTTAAGGAAATTGGTGCTGGAAAGTCGTTGAAAGGTCCTTTAATTTGATGTTGACCGAGGTGTGGGAATTGTGTAGATTTTTATACAAATAACTTTTACTTGTACTTTAGTAATATTTCATAAGTACTTTTACTAAAGACAGAGTTGCTCTCAAGCTGTTAAACTGGTTCTTAAAAGTCTTTTTAAAGAACTTATTAAAAACACTAAAGGTTGAGTAAAGGCCTCTGCATACTTCATCTGAAGCCGAACAGTCGATGCGCAGTCAYGKGGTTTTTCGGCGTTTGTTTTCGTACACACCTTTCACAGTCCCTGCGACACCCCGCGCCGAGCTCCTGGGGAAACTCCTCCTGCTGCAGCATATGTCACTACAGGGGGGTTCCTCCTGCTGAAGTCCACAATGTGGAAACAAAGTCAGAGACTCGTCACCCGATTTTATTTACCCAGAAATCTGTTGCAGTTAAAGCTCCAAAGTTTTTATCATTTAGATTCTACCGTGCAAAATGCCTGTTTTATCTCCATCCACGTGTTTTTGGTTGTTTGACTTTCTTTATAGATAGTTGCCTCTTCCTGCTACAACAGTCGGCTCATGAAGCGAGTCGCCGTTTTTTATTTTTTATTTTTGAAGCGAGCGGTTAAAACAAAATACAGCGTCTGAGCACTTTCAGCACAAACAAACACTCCCACGAACTTCTGACCAATCACACAATAATTTCTTATATGGATGGGGGTAAAAAGTCAGACCCGCGGGTTTTGTCGAGAAGCTGCCGAAATGTCGGCAATGCGAAGAGAATGATGAAATTTTATTCATGAAACTGCGACAATAAGAACCCATGTCGGCAGTTTGGAGGTAGTATGCAGGAGCCTTAAGT
>NW_013952889.1:449343-451088 GCF_001266775.1 Austrofundulus limnaeus
GCTGGTAGACATCGCGGTTGGAATTATCAAAGGTTTTTGACACCTGAGGGACACCGTAGTAACTCCTTTGCGTTTGGATGGGGGGGGGGGGTGGGGGGAGGACCAGGGAGGATGATTCAACCACTCAACCACTAGATGTCACTGAAAACAACAAATCCTACACACTGTGCCTTTAAAGCATCATAAACAAGTCACGTCATTATAAACTAGTTCACACTTATTGTCCACTTGATGGCGCAGTAGAGCAAACGAAGCRTGACGATGCTTCGGCTCATGTGGACCAGATGGATGGAAAGCTTCAACGCATCATAAAGCTTCATCTCACCATCACTACCAATAAGTGCTGTCCCTCCATGGTTATATCCAAAAAAATTAAATAGATACTGTTTGAAAGTTATAGAAATGAAAAGAAAATGGAACCTGAATGAAACAGTGGTTAAAAACAGTATTTACCTTAGACAATCTTATTTTAATTATCTTAAAATTTAAAAAGATGGCTCTATAAACACAAAGGAGTTTGTGGGAATTGGATCTTCATTCCAGAGTTTCAAACATCAGTATCCAAATGTTTATCAGATCAGTATTTACAGCAGAGATGGTAGCAGTAATATTAAGCCTACATTGGGTGGAGGAGGTCAGACCGGACAGAGTGGTTAAATGCACAGAGTAATTGAAATACAGTCTACAGGAAATTGCAGGAAGGACCTTCTTCTATAAATTTATGACTACACAGGGAGGGATATATATTCAGTTTTGTTGGGTAGCAGCACATGAGAGAGTGAAGGGAAATATAACTATTCCTATTTGGAAAATGTCAAGGCAAATCAATAATCATAGAGATAGAAACAGAAATATGACAGAAAAAAAGGAATGAGGATAAAAAGGAAGAAAATTATATAAAATGCAAAACTCAGTAAAAATACAGAAGTTAATAGAAAGAAATAGAAAAGAAAACRTAATAATGACGAGACTAATGGCATTTCCATTTAAATAGGAAAAAGTAATGATGATAATTGTGAGAGTTGTGGAGGAAAAAGTCTGGAACATGTTCTGATGACGTGTACAAACAGCTGAAACAGACAGGATGAGGGAGGAAGTAAGGTCGTATTCACACCTGCACTGTTTAATCTGATTTAATCGAACTCCAGTTCGTTTGCCTGGAAAGTCCGGTTCATTTGTGGAGGTGTGAACACGTAATCGAATTCTGATTCGGACCAAAAAAGCGAACTCTGGTCCGCCTGAAAACCCAGGTCTCGGTTCGATTGAACCAAACTCTGGTTCGGTTCGATTGCATGTGTGAACACTAAGTGGACCAGAGACCACTCCAAAAGCAGGAAGCGGACTGAGTTATAACAGTAATAAATTTACTTATATGGTGTAAATACCTCGCTGGACGACTGTATAAGGTGGACATCATTACTGTGGAGATGGACGCGCTCCTACTGGATTAACACGGAGCTGCTTCAGCCGCCTTGTGTGCAAAACAACATTCTCCGTGGTTCCTCCTCATCTTCCTCTCATGCTAAGCTCATTGTTGAAGACTGTTTGTTTAGCACATTTGCCAAAAACAAAAAATAAACCCTTTAACCACTAAAATGTAAAGTTACTATTGGTTGTTTACATTTTGTGAAGAAGGAAGCTGCACTCCATGGCTGTGTCTCAATTCAGAGGCTGGGTCCTCATGAGTGCGCATTTGTCGGCTGCATACGTCATTGCACCCACACGGAGGACTGTCCCAATTTGAA
>NW_013952889.1:451552-452910 GCF_001266775.1 Austrofundulus limnaeus
CAATATAATTTAAAATAACTTCACAACAAAAATACAAATATCAATCAAATCTTTGTTCATATCTCATTATAAAAAAAAAACTTTTAATCATTCTACTAAATGAATAAATTGTTCCAGCATTCTTAAGGTCACCAAGCACTGACTTTATTCTCATAATATTACAATTTTATTTGCATATTATGACTTTATTTTTGTAATAATAATAAAAAAATATGTGTTATCTCCGTTGTAGATACTGGAGCTTTAGCTCCAGTATCTACAACAGTATCTACAAGCTTTAGCTTTAGCCCAGTACCAAATTATTGTTTTCTTTTTTTACATTTACCTTTTTAACTGTGAATTTATTCTTCCAGTAAAAAGATGTGTAAACACGTCCCGAAGCATTTTAAGTCSGACATGAAACTGATCACTATGGTAACGGGGGAGCAGGTGGTCACGCAAACCCACGTAAAGCCGACATCAGGCAAAGGCTGGACCGTCTCATTTCACAGCAGTTTTGAGAATCCTACCCGGCCCAGCAAGGATGTGGCCTACGTGGCCCAGCCCATGTCCTTTTCGGAGGTTTTCATGTTGATTCTTTTAGTGGTTCTTTGTGCAGCGMCCCCACAGGTGAGGGCGGGAACAGGTTGTTTACAGGGTTTAGTTCGGTTGAGAAAGTGCAGTGTGAATTCAAACCGCACCAACAGAAAATGTAAACAAAGCTTACAGTTTTGGTCCCCTATCGAACCGAGTCTACCGGACTATCAGCTGTGAATACGACCTAAGAGAGGCAGCGAGGGAGTGGAGTTTAACAGGGATACGTTTGCAACATAAGGAAAGTATTATTTTCATTTTTACTAGGGCTGTGAAATTAATCAAGTTAACTCATATTGATTCATTTTAGATTTTAGGGCATAGATTAAAAATTTAATCACGATTAATCTGACTTTTTTATTTATTTTTTTCTTAAATGGTAAATGGACTTTACTTATATAGCACCTTTCGATCCATCCAGGACACTCAAAGTGCTTCACACTACAGACATTCACCCATTCACACTCACATTCACACACTGATGGTGGTAAGCTACACTGTAGCCACAGCTGCCCTGGGGCACACTGACAGAGGTGGGGCTGCCATACACAGGCGCCACCGGACCCTCTGACCACCATCAGCAGGTCAAGGCGGGTGAAGTGTCTTGCCCAAGGACACAACGGCATATGGGCATGGCGGGAAGTCGAACCTGTGACTTGTGGGTCCCAAAGCCAGCTGCTCTACCACTACACCACAACCGCCCATTTCTTACAAGCAATCACTTTACTATGGCTGAATATGTAGGTTTGTATACTGCAATGCACTCCATGTCAGTGCATGCCAGG
>NW_013952889.1:457015-458669 GCF_001266775.1 Austrofundulus limnaeus
ATTATTAAATTAGTCATCGATTATTTTAATAATCGATTAGTCGTCGATTAATCATTGCAGCCCTAAGTTGAATTATTATTATTATTATTTAATTTGTTAAACAATCAGTTGTTGAGTGTCGTTTATGCTGATTGATTATTAAAAATTTCATAAGAGCACTGAACGAAGCTTAAGTTTGTTTCAGATTCCAGCTTCTGATTCTGGAAAGGACTAAAAGGCGAGTACAACTAATTTTTCACTACCCTGAGCCTATTTAATCTGCTCTAGCTACAAACCTGGACTAGATTATTCTGCACTAATAGAAGAATATTTGAAAGTAAGTTTCTGATTTGTGAAACTTTTACAAATATCGTTTTTCATAATTTTTCAAGCAACTGGACCACCCTAGACCTGGTCCAGCTCAACAACTAAAACACAGACAACACATATTACTCTATTAATGTAGTATAATCTAGACCTGGTTTGAAGAGTCTAGGTTTCGTAGTTTTGGAACTGGACCAGAGGCCTATTTCACAAAAGTCAGATTTCTAAATTCAGGATATGAGCRGTAAGCTGAGCTTGAACCAGCCTTCAACTTGTAAACAGCTGTAATCTGTTGCACSAACACCAAGCRGRGCTCAGAGTGGTTCATTCAAGCCAGGTGGGGAGTAATGCTCGTTCACGGTTTGTTTACTAGACCCACTGGGTGGATCAAAGATGTCCTGATCAGGCGTGTGCAGTAAGACACGTGAGTCTCACTTCTTTCAGCAGTTTAATGGTTAATTATGATTCATATGAAGAGAAACACAGACTGAATGCTGAAATAATTTCTAAAGTAAAAACTTCTTGTGCCACTGAATCTGTCTGTAAGTTATCTGAGATTAACTAAATGACCAAAATGAACAGCTGATTGTTCACTTAAAATGATCGCTGTAGGAAAAGACGGGAGACAGAGGGATGGGGGAGGGGAGGGGTTAAGGCTGGGTTATAGTCGCGCTTTGGGTTGTTGCGCAAGCTCCGGAGTGTGCGTGCTCCTGAGCCGCGCGCTGTGTGAAAACATAGTTGACGTTCATGTTATCGTTGTTCTTCCGTCACCGACAGACGGCGGTACGGTGCCAAACCAGCTGAAAAGTAGTCGGGAAGAGTGTAGAAGAAACGCTTGACGTCACACATAACAAAGTAACAATATTTACCTCTTTTTCCATATTATCTGTTTCTCTGTGCTTCACGAACTGGTTTGTTTCCTCCAGGATCACAAACCMGTCGCAAATATTTTTCCATYTCTTCCGGCARATTAACTCATCTTTCTTTAAAGCCGTTACTKTTWCCTCCCATGAGTTRTGTGCCGTCTGGTTGTCTTTATGATCTCTCATGGAGGGATCGTACAGATGCTGGTACATTTGGACCTGTAAAAAGCGAGAGCACCTTCGTGACGAGTGGCGCGCAGCCTTAGCGGAGCTTCAATATCTCGACGTGCACGACCACACGTCAGGACACAACGCACGGGGGAGGGGATGCCGCGATTGCGTAACTTTTGACCCAAACCCCCTCGCGCCCTGTGCGTCACGTCAACTATAACCTAAGCTTGAGAAGCTGACGGGGGGATGGGGGGGGAGACGGGTGGGAAGGTGCCGCGGAGGTGGAGGGGTGTGGCCTGTAGCAGGCACAAAGAAGG
>NW_013952889.1:461236-462700 GCF_001266775.1 Austrofundulus limnaeus
ATATGGAAAAGTTCAAGGGGTATGAATACTTTTGCAAACCACTGTATGTTTAATTTTTAACTATTAGGTAATGACATGTCTTACAACTATTTTGCAGAGTGCCATTTTAAAAGGTCTTAACTTTTCTGTTATAGCTTAATTAATTTATTGGAATTTTTGGGGTTAGAACCACAATAATAAAGAGCTCTACAGATATAAGTTGTATATTACTGTTGATGTTTTAGTGTTTTTTTCTATTTCAAGGTGAAGTATATGTTCCAATGAATAATAAAAACAGCATTTTCCTGTTGTCAGTTTGACAACAGACATGTGGACAATGGTTTTAAAGAGACAAACTGAGTCCAAACACAGAAGAAACAAAATACTTGTCTTCAATATGCTGTAAATAGTCACCATTTGTAAGCACTGGCAGCACAATAGCTCAGTGGTTAGCATTGATACCTCCCAGCAAGAAGGTCCTGGGTCATCCTCGTTTAACACCTGGCTCTTTCTGTGTGAAGTTTGCATGTTTCCATTTTCTCCAACWGACCAAAACCATGTTACCTTCATGTTACCTTCAACATGCACTCGCATGACCCAAAAAACGGATCGGCCAAATGGATGAACMTATCGGCCGATACGATTCAAGGAAAAAATGCAAATATCAGCCAAAAATATCGGCCGGCCGATGTATCGGTCGACCCCTAGTGCTGAGTGTACATTAATGAAAAATAAAATGAACTTTTTTGATTTTAGCGATTGACTGCTGTGAAACATTTAAAGGGGTCTGAAAACTTTCTGTACCCACTGTATATCATTGTTTTATCARCCTGTTACAGTTCACCTTTCTGTTCTGTTCATGTGTTTCAGGGGTTCCTGCAGGTGTTCAGGAGTTGGTACTCATTAAAGAAGAAGCTCCTGAAGAACAGAGTCCTTATGTGGACCAGCAGGACCAAGAAAACCTCCACATAAAAGAGGAAGAGTGTGAATCGTGGACCACTCGGGGAGAGGAGAAGCTCAATGTGAAGGAGGAGARTGATGTCAGTAGKTTTTCATTCACTGCAGTTCCTTTGAAGCATGAGGATGATGAAGATAAACCTGAGTTCTTACAGCTTCATCAACYTCAAGATGATCCAACCWGCAGCTCAGCTGACAACCTGGAATCAACAACTMGTGGAGAGTCCTGTGGAGGAGCAGAAACTACCAGAAACCAAGATCTGAATACTTATGAAGATGATTCTGACTCTTCYGAAACTGAAGTCAGTGAGGATMATGAGAATAATGATGTGAGCAATCCTGACTTTCATCTGAAACATTTAGACTCTGTGTCAAAAACTGAAGACACTGATGAAGACTGGGAGTCTTCTCTAGCAGGGCCCCTGAATCAGGTGCAAAAAATTACAAAAATAGACAGAAACTGTTTAGTTGTGAGCTGTGTGGGCAAAGGTTTAGCCAAAAGGGAAATTTAAAAATACACATGAGAAT
>NW_013952889.1:463975-464638 GCF_001266775.1 Austrofundulus limnaeus
CAAAGGTGCCATTTGAACACACACATGAAAGTCCATTCAGAAAACAAAACCATGGCTTTGGAAACTTTAACAGGTTAACACCACAGGAGTAATTAAAGACACACTTGTGGACACATTTTAAAGCTCATGTCAAACACTTTTTTCCCATTTTTCAGGATTTTAACAATTATAAACATGTTTCAAAATTCTAATGGACATAAAACTGTTTTGTTCTTTTTTTATCCACATTTTATTGACATTAATAAAACATTTAACATGGATCCATTTCAGTTATTAATCAAAAACTTAAATGTCCATTTTTCAATACAAACAGAAAGGAAAGAAATACAACATAAACATCATTTATACAGGGAGTGAAAGGTGATTATTGTTGCACAGAATACATCATTCAAAAATAAAGTCCAGATCTGGTCTATGTGATTTTATGTAGTCTATCCATTTTTTCTATTGTAAGGACTTTCTCTTTGTTATACCTGCAGTTAATGTTCCCATCCTATGTATGTGTATATACATATATACAGAGGTGCACATAAGCAGTGCACAGGRARGCATGCGCYTTCAAAAAAGGGAAAAGCGCACCAGATGTAACATCATAAAGCTCCCTTGCATACCTAAGATTGTACCTGATTGTCTGTCAAAACAACAGCTAGCAGGGCTCTAGAG
>NW_013952889.1:465763-467265 GCF_001266775.1 Austrofundulus limnaeus
ATGTATGTATGTATGTATGTATATACACACACATACAAAGAAAAAAGAAAAAGCAAAGGTTTCATTAAAGCTGTGCATCCAATCTGTAGGGGTGTAAKGATTCATCAGTTACATCCATGTATCGATTTATTTTCCTACAATCCAACTGCCGTACATTAATCTGTTCTTGGCAAAATGGTCTTCCGAATGACATTTATCTATCTAAAATCATTTTAAAAGGTAAGCGATTGTATCGATACTCTGCAATAACTTGTCAAATTTAAGCACAACATACTTTATATGAATGTATTTTTTATGTACTTTAAATGATAGATAAGTTAAACTTTACACCATTTACTCTGCCTGTCATTACCACATGCTAGCAGACAACAAAACAGCATGGAGGATCYCAGGGAAAAGGCCAGTGATGAACAAGTAATCATTAAGTCATCAATGCAGTCCAGTGCAGGGGAAACTTTTCAGCCCAGGAGTTATTGGCCAAGACCGGCCCAATTTTTTTAAACATATACAAATTAGGCTAAAATGTAGCACCAGCATGTATTTTTGTATTGCAATATGGTAAATAGGTAATAAATATTAAACACAACTGTTTGGTTTTGTAAAAAAGGCTCAATTGAATATTTTGACATTTGAGTAAAAAACTATAACAACTTATTTTAACACAACTCAGGTGTGTCAAACTCAAGTACACAATGGGGCCAAAATTTTAAACTTGGTCCAACCTGAGAGACATTTTCTGTCAATTTAATGTTACAAATGACATTTTCCAAATCATATTTTATGTAGCTTTCAGGATAGACATAATCTAATGAATAAAGAAAAAAATATTAAATTTAAAAGGCAGATTTATAGTAACTAAATACATTTACTTTGTTACAGTACTTTAGTTTTTTTGAAGATTTGTAATTTTACCAAGTATTTCTTAATTTAGCTATTTTTCTTTTATTTCATTACATTATAAAGCTAAAAATTATACTTTTACTTCTTTACTTTAAAAGGTAACACCTAGTTACTCGATACAAAATTAAATCTGTTCATCTCATCAAACTCATCATGAAAGATGTTTATGCACCCTAAAAAATGAAGTGTTGAGTTTACTCAACAAAGTCATGCGAACTGGTTCCACTAAGCCCAGCTGAGTAAACTGAGCAAAGAATAAACACATATTGCTCAATTTACTCAACCTGGCTGTTACTTCATGTGCCCGCAGTGGTGGCTGGTGGATTTTTCTGCAGGTGGGGCTACAACTCCAAAATAGATGTATCCCAAAAAGCAATCAAACATGTACTATGTTGTATAACACCAGTGTATTTATTAAACAAATGACAATAATAAAACAGCATTACAATGTGTTTTATTTTTWGTACATAAATTTTGCTCTTCTGTTACTGAGAAGCAAATTTCTTCATGACTCTGGTTAAAGTCAGGGATGTTTTAACCAGATTRTTATAGAGCATGGTCAGTGCAGTGAGATGTGATGTTGTACCTGAGGAAAGTCTGGA